>NW_005871759.1:24369-27330 GCF_000147115.1 Myotis lucifugus | reverse complement strand
ATATATATATATATATAAAAAAGAAAATCCAAATATATATAAAATTCTTTTCCCCTTCTTTAGTCTATCTATATATTTATCTATTTTTGGAAAAGGAGAATAGAGAGTAGATAGGCCTGAGTGCTGATTGAAACTAATGAAGCTATTAGTAGAAGAAGAGAACAAGCGAGGAGAAGAAATACAGAAGCAAAAATATGGATGGAATGTCAGAGTAACTTGTAACTTCCCTTTTTCTGGACCCTTCAGGGAATAATCAGTGGGCCAGGGTGGAGACCACAAATTCACTCATTATTATTTTTATGCTGTTAATTAGTGACTATTAACTATCCTGTACAAACCTATGTAAAACAGCATAGGTCTGTCATTTTACTTTTTATCCAATCCCAGAGGTTTCCTCACTTTGCTTGCCCCTGCCTCCCTTATCTATCACCAGTGGATTTCATGTAGCCCACTCACATCTCCTGCTTTGATTGCAAAGTAAGAAAATAGGGGAAAAACCATTCTCTGGACATTATCTCAATAATTTGAGATTCTGCTTTTGGCCAATTGTAGTCAGTTTTGCTAAAATAAACTGACAAAAATTCTTTACCGTTTTGAATGTTTGTTACATTAAGATCAGGAAAGTGGGGCCATCCATGATAGTGACAAAAACAAGGGGTATTGTCTGAGGTAGGGTTCTAAACATTTACCCAAAATGCTCAGAGGAAGAACAGACTGGAAGAGAGAGGAGAGCAGTTAGGGACAGGAAGGAGAAGTCCTGTAAAAGTAATGCATCTGGCAAGAGTGTGCACTGAGGACTGAGCCCTGAGGTAATGCAGGCATCTTGAGGTCGCCTGGCTCTAGGGCTGGTAAAGCTACTGAGTAGCCTGAGTCCATGTATCCTAGCAGTGGTTGACAGGCTCTCAATAAACATTGATTTTTTCCCACAGATTCATGCAAATGCAGAATCACTTAGGGGTCCTGGTTTGTGGAACTTAACTTTACGGCCTCCGATTCTTGTAGCCTAAGAGATAGTGGTCTCCTGGGACAGTCCTTTCCTTGGACCTGGGACCTTGAACAGACACCAAGCCCAGACTGTTAAGTCCAGGTCCAGTGTTATATAAAGTGGTCCCTGTTTGGGGCACCCAGTGGAATGAGAAGTTGTAGGTCCTCCAAGGCATAGGTACCAGAATGTGCAATGGCTTGGAGATAAGATGGAGCTGATTACAGCACAGGTAGGTATTCTTTTTTAAAAAATGGGAGCAGGTAACAATGGGACAGGAGTCAGGTGTAGAGGAACTTTGTGACAACCTGGGTGTCTGTTGTGCATGTTATGGGAGCAATGGGAGATTTGGAGCAGTGGAGGCAGGGAATGTGACCAGGGTCTCCTTAGATTCTGTGACTGCAGCATGATGGACAATATGGGTGTGAGGGAGGTTGTACAAATTCTAGGAAGATAGTCTTGCTGAGTGTGATGGGAACTGGCCCATGGTGATGGCTGTGGAAGTGGAAGAAGCAGTTGCATTATGGATTTCTGTTTTAGTTGTGGCCACATAAATATTCTAATTTTGAGGACAAGAGAGAGAGAAAGGTAAAAGTCAGAGAAGTCGTGAATTTTGGATTTAGCAGCTGGAGGTATGGAAGCACTATCAAGTGAGATGGCGAAAAATCATAGTAGAAGAGTAATATTCATTGGAGATACAAGAACTTTTCTTTTTGGCCTATTGGAGTCTGAAATTTCAGAGCAGTTCATGAGCATCTCTGACTCTGAGGGGGTAGTTTAAGATGAAGACTTCTTCAAAAGCTTCTGGGGAATTATGGACCAGGAAGCACTTTAGGTCATTTTTTGTAAATGGAAGCTTAAGAGTAATTCAAACAAGTTGAGACAGGGGCTGGTGCATATTTACTTCTAAAATATCCATCAGGAACTTTTTGTGCCTTTGGGTGTTGCCTGAGTTGTTGCAGTCAGATCGGTTGACTTGCTTAGGGCCATGAGTGGTTATCTGTGAGACTCACTGGGCATAGGGTAGAGGGCGATAGGTGATGGGACTTGAATGATGAAGCCTATGACTAGTGAAGTGACATCAGGTGCAGCACCAGTGGAGGTGGGCTATGGACATCTGAGATGTGATGTGTTCTCAGTAGGTGAGGTTGAAGGAATAAACAGTCAGGGAGGGAGGCTTTCATAGCAGGTTCAAGACTGTTGCTATGACTGGACTATCAGAGATGGTGGAATCCTAGATCTTCTTTGAATTTGCCAAGCATTCTCTGGAACACACATGCTGAGTACTGAGTAGAAAACCCAGGAGATGACTATGGGGGCTGTGGCTCTGCGAGTTCAGGTGTGAGAAAGGTGTAGTAGGAAGAGTGATTTGCACTTAGAGAGGGAGTGTGAATTCATGAAGACAGGGCACTAACATTGACATACGAGTGAATGAAAAGGGAGTCCATTTCTGATGGTGTCTTTATGATACGATATGGGGAATTTTAGATTAATTTCTAACAAGATGCATTGTTGTGCTGCTACATGCCATGTCCAGAGCTTAGGTGCCATATATATGTCCACCTGCCATTTCTTGTTGAGGGCTGACCCAGTAAACGGTAGGAATGAGATAGCACACATCAGTGTCACCTGCATTTGATAATCTCCACCGACATGGAGAAAGGAGAAGAGAGAAGGGTGAGAGAGAAATATATTACAGAGGTGGTGAACTAGAATTTTGGAAAAGAAGCTGATTAAAAAACAACCTGTCCTTGTCATGGCATATTTGTGTTACCACTGAAGTTATGCCTGTGGGAGTGAAGCTGTGTGAGACAAGTGTGGATCAAAGAACTATGGGCAGCAGGTAATGCAAAGTGATGGCCTCAGCAAACTGGGATTGGAGTCAGAAGTGTAATAGGCATTACCATGTTTTATGGTGTCTTGGAGAGACAATTTGGATTTGGAGGACAGCATGGGTATTTGCCTGACAGGACCAGTGT
>NW_005871759.1:20461-21968 GCF_000147115.1 Myotis lucifugus | reverse complement strand
TGAGTGTAGTGATTGTGGGAAGTCCTTTAGTCAAAGGTCTCACCTCACTATACACCACAGAGTTCACACTGGAGAAAAGCCATATGTGTGTAGTGAATGTGGTAAGCATTTCAGTCAAAGGTCTCACCTCACTATACACCACAGAGTTCACACTGGAGAAAAGCCATAAATATACAGGGCATGTTTTATTTTCACTTATTATAAGAGCACTTAAGGAGCTCTATGGGACCCTTTACATGAATGTAAACCCCTTTCATGAGAACATACACTCTGCTAGATTCCTCATAAATTTGACGTACAAGTGACACTTGAAGGAGTTGCATTGTACTTGCTAACATGCCCAGACCTACTACCCAAATGATGTCACTGTTTATTTGTCACTGAAGAGATTTCACCTCTAACACCTGGCTCACCTGAGGAGTGTGCATCGGTCACAATCCATGGGTGCTCAGGGGAATGTATTCTGTGTTCTCACTTTTGCTTGAAGTAATTATGGTTCCTCCAAGCTCTTGACAGTATCCTCATTAATTTCTCTATGACTAGAAAATGGACCTGACCCAGGATTCATCCAGAGCACCTGTTCTCAGCTAAGAAGTGCTACCTTTTTCAGGGACATATTGGTAAATCACATTATGCTTTGATAAATTTGGGGGGGATTCGTATTCACCAACCTGTAAACCCTTTGCTCTCCTCTGCTCAGGTTTATGATCTTTTTTTAAAAGTGTTTTTACATTTGTACCTTTAATTTTTGTTTTATTCCCTGCCACAGATGATTTGCATACACAAATGTGATCTGTCAGCATATAGCGATGAATAGATGTGTTTATCACAAATTTTATGTGGTTTGGAAGGAACAGCATAATGGCAGGAAATCACTTTTTGTCCAATATTGGCTTATTATTTATTGCAGCCCATGGCCTTGAAATAAAGACCACATGACTTTGTGCATTTAATTTGCAGCCTAGTGCCTCGATTATTGGTGAGGGCAAAGATCGCTCTGAAGATCGCTCTGCTTCTGTGACCAATATGAATCATGTTCTTTGTTTACAGTATGTATTACATAAACCTCAGCAGTGTTTAGGGAACCTGCTCTCCACATACTGCAAAGGGGCCATGTGCTAGGAAGTATGAAATTTCATAGGCTGGTGTCATTATTGTAAGACTCTGAGGTGGAACCACAATCAGGACAGAAACACTGTTTCAATAGTGAGTGGGAAAGCCTGCAGTAAATTAGATGAAAAGGGCCTCTTCTGAACATAAGGCCACAAATGTTCCAGGGCCTGTGGCTTGTGTGACCTTTATGTACAGACATTCTCAGGACCTCTAAAACCGTTTCATGTAGCTGAAGTCATTGGCAGATAAAATAATCTAATGCTATTGTGTATTCCCTGGCCTCTCTAGGGTATTCACATAAGGTAGTTGCTCAACAGGCAGAAGTCAAAGCTAGAGGAAGGATAATCCTGCAATCTGTCCCAGGATGTGTCTTTTGTAAGCAGTCAGCATTCCT
>NW_005871759.1:16926-17832 GCF_000147115.1 Myotis lucifugus | reverse complement strand
CAGAAACAGCGTACGGGGGAAGATAGCAGAGCGAGGTCATTAAAGTATTCACAAGGGGGGAAAATCTAAATTTATAATTCTAGACTGAGTGAAAATATTTTTTTAAATAGTTAAATATATTTTTCATATATAAAAGATTGGATTTTTTTTTATCACCAGCAGATTTGTAGTGTAAGAAATGTTAAAAAAAAAAGGTCCTGCAAGCAGAAATAAAATTTTGCCAGAAACAAATAATGATCTATGCCAAGAAATGGAAAACACCAAAGACAGTAAACGCATAGGAAAACATCCAATAGAAGTTTCTTATTATTTAAATATATCCTATATAATAAAAGCATAGTACGCAAATTGTCCCCTTGACCAGGAGTTCGTTCAGGAGTTTGAGCAGGGAGTGGGGCTGGCTGGGGAAAGAGAGGGGTGCCCTGGCCGGCAGCAGGCAGCTGCCAGGGACCCTACCAGTGCATGCATTTCATGCACTGGGCCTCTAGTTTAAAGATAATTAACTAAACAAATAATAATGTAATGTCAGTTTTATAACATCCGTGAAAGTAAAATACATGACAGCAATACCACAAAGATTGCTCTGGAAAAGTGAAATTTTGTTACAGAGGAGTTTCTATACAAGATGTGAAATGATATAATATCCACTTGAAGATAGACCATGACAAGTTAAAATTTTATATAATAAAGAGCTAATATGCAAATAGTCATCACACCTTCATGCCATCATGCCATAATGGCTCAGACACTCAACACTGGGGGGAGAGGATTGGGGGCCAGCCTGGCTGCAGCCAGTGAAAGGGACAAGCCACCAGCTCTAGGGTCCTGGGTGCAGCAGTGTGCTGTGCTTCTGGCACTGAGAGGGACAAGGCCACCCGACCCACAGTCCTGGGCGCCAGCTCAGGG
>NW_005871759.1:11860-14160 GCF_000147115.1 Myotis lucifugus | reverse complement strand
CTACAGGTGCCAGGCCTGGAATTCAATGCTTACATGCATTATTATGTCATTAATCTTCTCTGCAACCTGAGATTTTATGAAGAGAAAATCGAGGCTCAGAGCCTTAACATAAATTGCCTGATTGTAGAGTTAAATAAAGGCAGGGTTAGAAGGCAACCCAAGTGTTTCTAGTAACAGAGCTCTGACTTCTACTCTTAGGTTCTGCTGCCTCCTGGAGAGGAGAATTGTTAATGCACACCTATAAGGACAGCCTAGATGTAACAGTGAGTGACAAACAGCCCCAAAGCTTCAGTGGCTTACAGTAAAGAAGGTATCTTTCTAGTTTATGCCACATGTCCTCCCTGGTTCTCCAGTGACCAGGATAAAGGAGCAGCCATGATGTAGGTACCTGCTAGGTGTTAGTGGAGATGAACAGAGAGTGGCCAGTCTCTGGTTCCGGACTCTTTTGTTAGAGGTGACAGGCTTCACACCCAGCACTTTTCATTGGTCAAAACACATCATGGGGCTGTAGCCAAATTCAGGGGGTCTGGAGGGTAAGCTGACAAACTTGATGGGCCCTATGAAGGACACCACATAGTGTCAATCAATCTGGGGACTTTGCAGGGTGAAGGAGAGGGATGGGGATTGATAGGAAATAACTACAGGAATCCGTCAGCATGGATTGCTTTCTCTTCATCCAGGTGCACTTTTTTTTTCTATCTATTTTTTATTTATTTATTTTTTATTGTTTTATTGCTTAAAGTATTACAAAGAGTATTACATATGTCTCCTTTTTTCCCTGCCTTTAACAATCCCCCGGCCTCCCCTACCCCCCCGAGTGTCTTATGTCCATTGGTTATGCTTATATGCATGCATACAAGTCCTTCAGTTGATCTCTTACCCGCCCCCTCCCGCGCCTCAACCCTCCCTGGCTTTCCCGCTGTTCCAGGCTGATCTGCCTCTGTATTTTTGTTTATAAGTTTATAGTGGTCTTTATTATCCATGAGTGAGTGAGATCATGTGGTGTTTTTCCTTCATTGACTGGCTTATTTCACTTAGCATCATGCTCTCCAGTTCCATCCATGCCTTTGCAAATGGTAAGAGTTCCTTCTTTTTTACAGCAGCATAGTATTCCATTGTGTAGATGTACCACAGTTTTCTAATCCGTTCATCTACTGATGGGCACTTAGGCTGTTTCCAGATCTTAGCTATGGTGAATTGTGCTGCTATGAACATATGGGTGCATATATCCTTTCTGATTGGTGTTTCTGGTTTCTTGGGATATATTCCTAGAAGTGGGACCACAGGGTCAAATGGGAGTTCCATTTTTAGTTTTTTGAGGAAACTCCATACTGTCTTCTATAGTGGCTGCACTAATCTGCATTCCCACCAGCAGTGCACGAGTGTTCCATGTGGTTTGTTGATTTGTTGATGATAGCCATTCTGACAGGTGTGAGATGGTACCTCATTGTTGTTTTGATTTGCATCTCTCAGATGATTAGTGACTTTGAGCATGTTTTCATATGTCTCTTGGCTTTCTGAATGTCCTCTTTTGAAAGGTGTCCATTTAGGTCCTTTGCCCATTTTTTGATTGGATTGTTCATCTTCCTTTTGTTAAGTTGTATGAGTTCCCTATAAATTTTGGAGATTAGGCCCTTATCAGATATGACATTGGCAAATGTTTTTGCACGCAGTGGGTTTTCTCGTTGTTTTGTTGATGATTTCTTTTGCTGTGCAGAAGCTTTTTATTTTGATGTAGTCCCATTTGTTCATTTTCTCTTTAGTTTCAAGTGCCCTAGGAGCTGTATCAGTGAAGAAATTGCTTCGGCATATGTCTGAGATTTTGTTGCCGTTGGATTCTTCTAGAATTTTTATGGTTACCTGTCATAGCAGCACAATTCACCATAGCTAAGATCTGGAAACAGCCTAAGTGCCCCTCAGGAGATGAGTGGATTAGAAAACTGTGGGACATCTACAAGATGGATACTATTGTTGCTGTAAAAAAAAGGAATCTTAACAATTGCAAGGGCATGGATGGACTGGACAGACTAATGCTAAATAATTAGTCTGTCTAATATTGTAGATACTACTAATCTCAGTCGTTACTGGAAATAAAGACAAATATTAACAGTTGACAATAAAAAGATCATAATGCACAACGAGCGTCCCTCGGACTGACCAGCCGTCACCGTAGCGCCTTTGGAAGGGTGGAGGGTTTTTGGAGAAGGGAGGGTAAGAAAAGGTGCTGAGGCGCTGAGTCGATCGGCAATAACGCTACACCATACGCGAATAGTAGCGCAGACGCTGCTAGCAGGCATGCG
>NW_005871759.1:8069-11139 GCF_000147115.1 Myotis lucifugus | reverse complement strand
ATTTTACTAAGTTTTCTACAAAAATCCTTTCGAGAAGATTTATTGTTTTTTTTTTTGTTTGTTTGTTTTTTTGTTTTTTTGTTTTTTTAATCTTTATTGTTCAGATTATTACATTTGTTCCTCTTTTTTCCCCCCATAACTCCCCTCCTTCCAGCTCCCACCCCACCCTCCACCCTCACTCCCCACCCACTGTGTTCATCCATAGGTGCATGATTTTTGTCCAGTCACTTCCCGCATCTCCCACACCCCTTTTCCCCCCAAGAATAGTCAGTCTATTCCCTTTCTATGTCCCTGATTCTATTATAATCACCAGTTCATTCTGTACATCACGTTATTTATTCACTTGATTCTTAGATTCATTTGTTGATAGATGCATGTTTGTTGTTCATAATTTGTATCTTTACCTTTTTCT
Organism: Myotis lucifugus; assembly: GCF_000147115.1. Taxonomy (NCBI): domain Eukaryota; kingdom Metazoa; phylum Chordata; class Mammalia; order Chiroptera; family Vespertilionidae; genus Myotis; species Myotis lucifugus. Next base: position 10,727 of record NW_005871759.1, on the reverse strand, counting down.
TCTTCTTCCTCTTCTTAAAAGATACCCTTCAGCATTTCATATAATACTGGTTTGGTGGTGATGAACTCCTTTAGCTTTTCCTTATCTGTGAAGCTCTTTATCTAACCTTCAATTCTGAATGATAGCTTTGCTGGGTAAAGTAATCTTGGTTGTAGATTCTTGGCATTCATCACTTTGAATATTTCTTGCCACTCCCTTCTGGCCTGCAACGTTTCTGTTGAGAAATCAGCTGACAGTTGTATGGGTACTCCCTTGTAGGTAACTGATTTTCTTTCTCTTGCTGCTTTTAAGATTCTCTCTTTGTCTTTTGCTCTTGGCATTTTAATTATGATGTGTCTTGGTGTGGTCCTCTTTGGGTTCCTTTTGTTTGGGGTTCTCTGCGCTTCCTGGACTTGTAAGTCTATTTCTTTCATCAGGTAGGGGAAGTTTTCTGTCATGATTTCTTCAAATAGGTTTTCAATATCTTGCTCTCTCTCTTCTTCTGGCACCCCTATAATTCTGATGTTGGTACACTTGAAGCTGTCCCAGAGGCTCCTTACACTATCTTCGTATTTTTGGATTCTTTTTTTATTTTGCTTTTCCGGTTGGGTGTTTTTTGCTTCTTCATATTTCAAATCTTTGACTTGATTCTTGTGATCCTCTAGTCTGCTGTTGGGAGTCTGTATAATATCCTCTCTTTCAGTCAGTGTATGCTTAATTTCCAGTTGGTCCTTTATCATACCCTCGAGGGTCTGACTAGATTTCTTGAGGATCTCACTACATTTATTGGCAGTCTCACCAGTCTTTTCGAGGGTCTTACTAAATTTATCAGCAGCTTCTAGAAAGTTCTTGAAAAACCTTAATAGTTTGGTTTTGAACTCTATATCCAGTAGTTTGCTTTCCTCCATTTCTGTCTTTTGTGTCCTGTTTCTTTGTCTCCACAGGTTTTTATGCTTCCCTGTGTTGATAAAGTGGTTATCTCTGCTAAGTGTCTTCTAGGGCCCAGTGGTTCGGCCTCCCCAATTACCTGAGGAGGACACTCTTGGTGCACCCCCTTGTGGTCTTTGTGCACAGTCTTATTGTAGTTAAGCCTTGATTGTTGTAGCTATCACTGGGAGGAATTGACCTCCATACCAATTGGCTGTGAGAATCAGCTGTGTCTGCAGTGGGAGAACTTCTATGCTGGAGACACCTCTCCAGGGCAAGACTTGCTTCAATGGGGCTTTGGTGCTCACTGAGTCTGCCCCCTGAGTGTGTCCTTTAAGGGTCCGTGGAGGTGCAAACTGGATGGTCCCATTCTGACCAATGGGCACACTCACTCCTGGATCTCTAGGGAGGTGCTAATCTAGCCTTTGACTGAGGCTACCCAGCAAAAGCCTCCCTGCAGGGCTTGGGCGGGGCATGTCTCACAAGATCAACAGGGCTAGCATTATGGCTGCTCTCAGTCCTGCCCTCAGAGGCTCTGCTTCTCAATGCCCCTGTAATTGCTGCAAGCACCTCCGAGAGAAAGCTGCTCTCGAGTTCTGACCGATGCCAGACAGTCCCGCTTCTCCCGTATGAATCTGGTCCCCAAAAACTCGCCCAGAACTGGAGCTCAGAGCCTGAGACTCCCTCCTGATTGCAAAAGACAACCGTGCCCTCAGCTGCCAGCCTGCTCCACATGTGCCTCTGTACCTTAGTATTTTACTTCTGCACTGCTCCTCCTCTGAGTCTCAGTAAGCTTTTCTCTTTCTTCTAGTTGTAGAATTTCCACTCAGCCAGCTTTCCTGTGGTTCTGGATGATGTCCGTTCCGTCTTTTAGTTGTATTTTTGAAGTTGTTGTGCGAGGCAGCAAATTCTGGTGTTTACCTATGCCGCCATCTTGGTTTCTCTCCTCTTGGATTTTTTGTAGTAGTCTGAGGAGGATAGGTTTTTGTTCTTCCTTGAATGTTTGGTCAAACTCCCCTGAGAAGCCGTCTGGTCCTGGGCTTTTGTTTGCTGGAATCTTTTTGATGACTGCTTTAATTTCCTCCATAGTTATCTGCCTGTTGAGATTTTTAGATTCTTCCTGATTGAGTTTTGGAATGTTATATTTTTCTAGGAATATGTCCATTTCCTCCAGGTTATCTAGTTTGTTGGAGTAGAGTTGTCCATAGTATTTTTTAACAATAATTTGTATTTCTGTGGGGTCTGTTGTTATTTCGCCTCTATCATTTCTGATTTTGTTTATTTGGGTCCTCTCTCTTTGCTTCTTGGTGAGCCTGGCTAGAGGTTCATCAATCTTGTTTATCCTTTCAAAGAACCAGCTCTTGGTCTCATTGATTTTCTGTATTGTTTTTTTGGTCTCTATGTCATTTATTTCTGCTCTGATCTTTATTATCTCCTTCCTTCTGTTCACTCTGGGCTTTTCTTGTTGCTCTCTTTCTAATTCTTTGAGTTGTAGAATTAGATGATTTACTATCTAATTTTGAGATAGGCCTGTAGAGCTATAAACTTCCCTGTCAGGACTGCTTTCATTGTGTCCCATAGGTTTTGGATTGTTGTGTTTTCATTGTCATTAGTTTCCAGGATGTTTTTAATTTATTCTTTGATCTCATTGGTAACCCAATCAATATTTAATAACATGCTATTCAGCTTCCAAGTGTTTGAGAATTTGGGGTGTTTTTTTTTGTAGTTATTTCTAATATTATGCCATCGTGG
>NW_005871759.1:0-6811 GCF_000147115.1 Myotis lucifugus | reverse complement strand
GACTCAATGTACCTGCAGTATCTGGAACCTGTCCCTCGGGTTGCACTAATCATGGCTCATTATGATTTTAAAACACCTGGCTGTGTCTCTTCCTGCGTGTGAACTCTCCTAGGACCCGGCCATGTTCTATATCACTCTTCACTTTCTTCTTGGTTCTTACAAAATTTGTTGATTTTTTCATCTGTTTCTTCTTGCTTCTTGCATAAGTTGTTGATTTTTTCCTCCATCCTGTTTATGCACTCTAGGACCCTTATACTGAATTCTTTTTCTGTCATGTTGCATGCCTCTGTATCACTTAGCTGCTTTTCTGGCGAGTCCTCCTTTTCTTTCCTTTGTGGGTTTCTTTGTCTACCCATGTTTTATTGTACCACCATATGTAGATGTTGAGTCATTCAGTGGATGCTCCTTGGGTGGCAGTGGCTCCTCGGGCTATGGTTGCTCCTCAGGCGGTTGTGGTAGCAGCTGCTCCTCAGTTGGTAGCAGCTGCTCTGGTGGGTGCTGTTCACAGTTTTGGTGGCTCCTCTGGTTGGTGGGGGGAGGCTTCACACACAGCTGCTGTTTCTCAGACTGAGGGTGTGGTGATCCGGAGGCTGCTGTTCCTTGGATGGGGGCGGGCTACACGAGCATCTGCTACTCCTTCAAATTGTTACTTTTAATCACTTTTAATCTCTTAAGTGGCCTCAGGGCAAGGTGTTTTCCAATAGGGTGTGTCAACTGTCTTCCCTCCAGGCAAGGCAGATGTCTATCCCCCCAGGCAAGGCAGATGTCTATTTGGCTGTGTGAGGGAATGACTGAGCCGAGGAGACTTGGGGTGTCTGCCTTCTGAGCTCTGTCCCCCAAGTCCCCACTGCTGGCTTCTGCTCTCACAGCTCCAGTCCACTTCACCCTCCCTCTGCCAGAGCACAAGGGTGGCTCCACAGGGAATGTTTGTGCCTTGGCCCTTTAAGAGGGTGCCTGAACTTTCAGCTGCCACTCCCTGGCAGACAGCACCCCACTGCTTTTCACAGCTTGATGTTATGTGGATACCTTCCTCAGTTTGGTGCTCTCTGCTGGGGAGCCCAGTTCCAGGATTAGATCCCAGAATTCTCAGTGGCACCTCCCCCCTCCACCACCGGCTGAGATATCTCTCTGGGACTTCAGTTCCCCTCTGTGGGTCACGTCTCTGCCCCTCCAGCAGTCTCTATGCAGGCTCCACCTTCGGTCCTTGGGTATCAGGGTTCTCTCCTGTGAGTTTTCCGTTGATTATTCAGGAAGCCTTCTCGTGTTTCAGTTGTAATTCCAGCTTGTTCCTGGGAGCATGACCATGCAGCATCCTCCTACTCTGCCGCCATTTTTAATCTCCATCAAGATGCATTTTGTCCTTGTGCTTCCCTAAGCCATCACTGGCAAGATTCAAAGGAGTGTACTTCAAAAAAAAAAAAAAAAAAGTTTGGTCAGTGTTCACTGGCAGTAAACTCAGAACCACTTCTGAATGTGAAGTTGTTAAAATCTCTGGCTGCCCCAGTTCCTACACTGTGATGAAGGTGAAGATACACATGGTAAGAGAGTTGATTAGGAAGGACACAGGACTACAAGCATTCCAGCATCTATGTTCTTTTACATTCACATCAGTCACTAACCTGCCTCCAAGTCTCTTTATCATTTCAGTTGCCCTGGTATTCACTCCCATTGGGGATCACAGTAAAATATGCTGATATTTCCATCAATAGTGATCCTGTGGTTTCCATTCATTTTTCTCATGAACTTGTGCTAAATATGGTTTCTCCATAGTTCTCTCCATCCCCATTGGAGAGAGAACTGGGGCTACTTTTCCCTGCTGGTCACGTGCTACCGGATGGCCATGCACTCCCACTAGATTACCAGGATACAGAAGTTCTAGAGTCATATTCTGAGCAGCCCAGGCACTTTCCCCTATTAGATGTAAGACTAGATTAGACATAGGCAAGAGTGTGACCTGCTCTCCAGGGACTATTAGACTCACAGGACTGTCCCCATCCTCTCCAGAGATGTGCAGTTTCTTATTCCTAAGGGGGAATTATGGGCCCAAGAGTTCTTCCCCTCAGTGTTGCCTCATATACTTCCATATGCACCAGAAAATGAATCAGGCTGGACAGAGGGCAGCAGACAAGGGCAGGCACAGCTGTGACCTGTAAGGGCCAAAGGCATGGACACTGTTGGCTGTTGCAGACTAGGGAAGTATCAAGTCCCATGTCCTTGTATTCTGGTTCTAGAGGAGGACATTGCAAACACAATGGGGCAGAATTGCTATGACAGGGACCTCCCAAAAAATTCTGGGAAGGGGAGGCAGGGTCAAGGTTGGGTGCATATGGGGCATATTTCCTCTGAGCACAGCTCTGCATATATTAAAAAGTAAACATTCACCTATACTGCAACAGTTTTATAAGCAAAACACACATCTATATAAAGAACATTTATCAGAATCATCTGATCTCAGTGGAAGTCTGTCTTCTTTCACATAAGAGGCTAATAGAATGAAGACCACAAATTTCAGAATAAACCCACACAATGTGTGTCGTAGTTATGACCCCCTCATTGCTTTTATTTAAGCACAAAGATCCCCAATAGTTTCTGAGTAAAGTAATCTGTTTATTTTATTTTTAACTTAGGTTAGTCTTTGAGTGATAAAAATTTACTTTTCCTTGGGATTCCACCATAACTTTGGAAACTGGAGGTTGTAGAGCCCCTGATGAACTAGAAACTCTGCTTCACTAGAGATACCCTTGTTTCCAGTGTCTAAAAATACTAAGCAGGAAGCATGAGTTGGTCAATGTGCAGTCTTTATTTTTCTTTTATTCCCCCTCATTCTAGGATGAACTTTTTCCCCATTGACTTTTATAGAGAGTGGAAAGCTGGGAGAAGATGGAGAGAGAGAGAGAGAGAGAGAGAGAGAGAGAGAGAGAGAGGAGGGGAGCCACATCAATTGGTTGCCTCCCTCTCGTGCTCTGCACTGGGCTTAGAAATAAACCTCCAACAGAGGTCTGTGCCATTGATTAGTAATGGAAACAAAGACCATTGGCTCCTTGAGTGAAAGCCCTAACCACTGAGAGAACTGGCCAGATCTTGAAGTCTTTCTTAAAGCAGAGGCATCCCCTGGAGACCTCTTGGAGGATGATATTGCTTTTCTAAAGATGATTTCTTCAGACAAATGTATTTTAAATGTCTAAGGCTCCTCATTATCTCAAATTTATTATGTTCCATATCTTCCTCCATTACTGTGAACTTTTGCCAGATTTTCTGAAATACTGTGGATGCTTACCATCTATACTGCCCCCCTGTAAATTTTGGGACTTGTCATTTTCCTCTGGAGAACTATCTTTGTGGTGAATATACTAAAGTACATTACAGATACACTTTTAAGCAAAAGTGTAAGCCATTGGCTTTTTATCTGCATTCAGTTCTGTAAATTTCCCGTTGGTACAGATGTTGTGAAGGGTCACACATCTACCCTTCTGAGGGCAGCCCAGGACTGAAGGCAAACTGTGACCCCAATAAATTCAATAAAAATGTCACCCCAATAAATTCAATAAAAAAAATGACAGCAGCACTGTGTACAATTAACAAAAGGGTTTGTATTAGGACATTTACACTCAGGGAAGAAAGAGGTATCTGCTCATCAAACATGGAATGTTGAAGAAACAGTTAAAATAAATAAAGACTCGGAGCGCGGTGGGGCTCGCTCAGGCGGGACTCAAGGCCTCTGTGCATCAGCTCCAGGCTGCAGAGGCCACCCCCTGGCCACACTGGCTTCCTCCCCGACGCAGCACAGCTGTGCCCGGGACACGGAGGGCCAAGGACTGGTACAGTCGGCCAGCTCACTCCCCACTCTCCTCAGTGATCTCTGAGGAGTAGGTCAAGTTCGTCCTGAGGAGAAGGTCAAGTTCGTCCACATGGGCCTATGCACAGCCATGACCCCACGCTCTGATCCTGGTCATCCAAAGCAACTACAGTGACTATCTTCACGTTCCTGGTCAAAGAACATGAATGGGTTGTAGACTCCATAACAGTAGGGGCCATGCAGGAAGCAGCCTACCAATGATTCTCTCTCATCATTTATGTTTCTATCTCTCCCTCTCCCTAGACCGGTTGTCAGCAAACTCATTAGTCAACGGAGCCAAATATCAACAGTACAACAACTGAAATTTCTTTTGAGAGCCAAATTTTTAAAACTTAACTATATAGGTAGGCACATCGTTATTAACTTAATTAGGGTATTCCTAAGGCTTAGGAAGAGCCACACTCAAGGGGCCAAAGAGCCGCATGTGGCTCCTGAGCCGCAGTTTGCCGACCACTGCCCTAGACTCTCTGAAATCAATAAAAATATTTTTGAATGTATTTTTAAATCAACTATATGTAAATCAAAGTTTAAAGAAATGTTTAAAACTTGCCATTTTCCAATTATTTTAATATTTTATTATGGATGTTATTGAAGGTTATTTGTTGCTACTGCATCAGTATCTTGAAAATAAAATATAATAACTTTCTACTGAAATGTCTTATCATATCCATGTTCAATGCCATCATTTTGACAGTTCTAAACTAACCACAATGAGAGTATTTATAACAGGGAAATTAACAAGTATTACAAACTTGTGCTTCACTTAATGTATTATTCAATGCTAAGACTTATAAAAGAGAGGTGGAGAATGTTAACATTGCAGATAAAATCTGTAAGTATTTGGTACATGTGGGTTTAAATAGTACATAGAATAAAAATTGAAAAAAAATCCCACAATTTTCCTTCCAGTATTCAAAACCCATAGTTCCATATAGCAAAGAAGTCACTTGAGTTATTGAAGAATGAGTGAAATTCAGATATCTGTCTTAGATTTTGAATTGCGATCGTATTGGTTAAAATAATAAATTTATTTAAATATAGGCAAAATTTTGAGCCAACATTTTAACAAAGGAGATAAATACAGTATAAACAAATGTATGAAAAAATGTTCAACATGAAAAATTCTTAGGGAAATGGAATTAAAACAAAATACAGTTAATGTTATATGAAATTCCAGGCCTACTATTTAAAAATATTAACCATTGCATGTGCTGGCAGGGTTGAAGAAAATCTGGAATTTTTATACACAGTGTGTGGGTGGGAAGGCAAAGTCAATGACCATTGTAGGTCACAGTTCTGCATATGTTAAAATGTGAAACATTCACCTACACTGCAACTGTCTGATTAGTAAAAATATATCAATAAAAAGAACTGAACCTGCCGAAACCGGTTTGGCTCAGTGGATAGAGCGTCGGCCTGCGGACTGAAGGGTCCCAGGTTCGATTCCGGTCAAGGGCATGTACCTGGGTTGCGGGCACATCCCCAGTGGGAGATGTGCAGGAGGCAGCTGATCGATGTTTCTCTCTCGTCGATGTTTCTAGCTCTCTGTCTCTCTCCCTTCCTCTCTGTAAAATAAAAATATTAAAAAAAAGAACTGAACCCATAATTTCTAACAGATTTATTTTTAATACCCCAAACCTATAAATAACCAATCTTATAGACAGATCAATAGATAAAGTTGTTATGCATATAATGCAATACTACTCAGGAACAAAACAAATTCAATATTCACATAAGCATTTGTGTTGAATCTCAAAATAGCTATGTAGCATCAAGAAACCAGTATTTGTTAGAGTACACACCTCATAGTGCCTTTAAAATTATGAAAAATATGAAAGATTCTACTGTAAAGGAAGGAAAATCAATGAGTGCATGTAAGGCTGGGAAATTCATAAGCAGAGATTATAAAAGGGCAGGAGGAAAATGTAGAGTGTGGGAAATGCAGGTTTAGAGGTTTTTGGTGTGAAATATGATAAGTAATAAATAATAACACAGGAATAAAATCTGCTCCCACAAGTGTGCCTCAGTTGGGTGGGTGTCATCCAGTGCACTGAAATGTCCTGGTTCAATTCCAGGTCAGTGCACAGTCCCACCGGGGTCTCCAGTAGAGGGTGTGCAAGAGGGAGCTGATGGACATTTCTCTCTTTCCCTCTGCCTTCCTCTCTTCCTAAAAAATATAAATACAAGTATTTAAAATATGTTTTAAAAGAGCAAACTTTGTGGTTTGTGTACTCACAACTGTAAGTCTACTTTTGCCACACCTTGTTTATGAGTGACAGGATACATTATTTCATATGTGATGGTTTCACAGCTTTATTTCTATGTCAAGGCTCAACAATAGTACACATTAGGAAAGTGCACTTCCTTGGATGTCTGTTCTCATTTCCTGGGAGGAACAGCTTTGTCTCAGTGACAGCAAATATTGACAAGCAGTGAAGGCGATTGCCTTCGGAATCAGCAGAAATGCTGACTGGCTACAAAAGTCACATCCTGGGATTAATTATAGGATTGTCCTTCCTCCAGCCTGAGTTCTTACATATTGAGAAATGACCTTGAGGTGAACACCATATAGAGACAGGGGAATGCCAAAAACCATAACGTATTTTCTCTGCCAATGACTCCAGCTACAGGAAAAACTTTTGGAGGTGCTGAGAATGTCTGTACACAAAGTTCACACAGGTCACAAGCTCAGGAACATCACTGCATTTACGTCAGAAGAGACACTTTCCATCTAATTTACTTCAGTCTCTGCCATCCCTATGAATACAGTGTTTCTGTCTCAATAGCAGTTTAACTTCAAAGTCTTACAACAAATGTCACAAGACTATGAAATTTCATATTTCATGGCATGGGGCTCCTTTGCAGTATGTGGAGAGGAGATCCCCTAAACATTGCTGAGACTTATATAACACATACTATGAACAGAGACCGTAATTCATATTGTCACGAAGGACA
>NW_005871758.1:270826-295826 GCF_000147115.1 Myotis lucifugus | reverse complement strand
ACATCAAAGATGGCAGCACCTAGGCGGAACTGCGACACTTGGGCTGAGTCTCGAGGGCCAGGGAGGGGGGGACCCCCAACTTCGTTCTTTTTCAAAATGATTCAGGCGATTTGAGTTCCTTTCCCCTTTTTATGCACATTTTGGAATCAGCTTGTCAGTATCTACAAACACATGGGTACAGTCCTTTTTCTGTAAGGTAAGTAGTAACGTCCGCTGTCTCGTTGCTGGTTTTAGTGACTTGAATTTCCTTCCTTTCTTCCTTTTTTTGCTCATTCTAGCTAGAGGCTTGTCAATTGTGATGATCTTTTCAAAGAAACAATCTTGGGCTTCATTGATTTTTCTCTGTTCTATTCTCTAGGACTTTCCACTCTGATCTTCATTATTTCCTTCCTTCGGCTTGCTTTGGGTTTGTTTTCAGTTTGTTTGTTTTTTTCCAGTTTTTCAAACTGGAAGTTTAGGTTATTGATTTGAAATCTTCCTTTTTAATTCACAAATTTCCCTCTCAGCGCCGATTTAGCTGCGTCCCATACATTTTGGTATGTTGTCTTTTCATGTTCATTCATCTCAAAGTATTTTCTAATTTCCCTTGTGGTTTTGTTGTTGTTGTTGTTGACTGTTGTTTAATGAGAAGAGGGTTGTTTAACTGCCACATATGTACACATTTTTCAAATTTATTTTGGTTACTGATTTCTCATTTCATCCCATCGTGGTTAGAGAATATACTTTGTGTGATTTTAGTACTGTTGCATTTATTGAGGCTTGTTTTGTGGCCTAACGTACGGTCTGTCCTGGAGACTGCCCCGGTACACTGGAGGAGAATGTACATTCTGTTGTCGGTGGAGTGCTCTGTAGACGTCTGTGAGGTCTAGTAGCTTAGAGTGACCATCAGCAAGTCTTCTGTCTCCTTGCTGATGGTCTGTCTAATTGTTCCATTCACAACAGAAAGTGAAATACGGAGGTCCTTGCCTATCACGCTTGACTTGTCTATTTTTTTCTTCGATTCCGTCGGTTTCTGCGTCATAAATTTTGGGGCTCTGTTGTTAGGCGCGTGCATGTTGAGCGTTGCTGTGTCTTCCCGTCGGATTGACCCTTTTACCATTACGGTCTGTTCCTCTTTGTGTCTGGATCTGGCACTTTTTGAATCTTGGAACGATGCTGACATCAGAAATTTTATTCCCATGCACCAGGGCTGCTCCTGGTCGCCAGCGCCAGTAACCACGGCATTGCTCTCCGAGCCAGCCGTGTAGAGGCCTGTGCACAACAACGTGCAGGACTTGCTCGCGTAAAGTCCTACCCCCCGGGAAGAATGACTAACCCCGTTTTAAGCGTCTTTGTCCTCTTTCTTTATTGATTGGGTCAGGTGACTGCGTTCAGTATCCAAACCAGCTGGCTGGGGTTATTCCAGGCGAACTTGTTTTCCTAAAATAGGCCTGTGTGTTCAAAATAAAGCATTGGAGAGAGCTGTTTGCAACCGGCGGGAATTCAAGCACATTGAGGTGTAATCCAGCTCCCTCTTAGTCAAGAAACACTTTTAGGCAAACAAGCTTGCCTGCGATTCCGGCACGTACCGTCTCCAGCTGTATGCACTGCTGTTTTCATCCTGCTTTATACAGCGGCTCGGCCGATGGCGGGTCACGCCTTACCTGCCCCCCTCGCCGGCTTTCGGGGGCTCTGAAAGTCGCCCCTCCCAGGGCACTGGACTTTGTTATTTGTCACTGCACCGTCCTGGCCAGTAGCAGGGGGGCTCCCGCGAGGCAGGCAGCTTCGTGCCCTGGCCTCAGGAGGGCCGGGCCTGGGCCCCCCGGTCTGCTTCCCCTGCAGCCAGGGCCAGTGACTCAGGTGTGGGCAGGTAAGCAGGAAGCTTGGGAGGCAAGAGAGGCAGCGCCTTGTCTGCCATAAAGACCGGTTTTCCCGAGGGCACCAAGGGGAAGTGTGTCACTCAGGGCCGGCATCGCCGTTCCGGGCATCTCCGTCCCTCAGGATGGGTCACGGGCTTTGGGCCTTTGCAAGGCGTTCTCGGGGTGTTTGGGAGAAAAGCCCATCTGTCCGGTCACACACACATGCGCACATACACACGCACGCACACACGCACGCACACATGCACACACACATACATGCGCACGCACACACACTCACGCACACATGCACATACACGCACACACACGCGCGCACACCAGTGCTTGGTGTGCTTCATGGAGTCCTAGAATCCCAAGGCTGGCAGAGCCTATTAACCAAAAGTCTCTCACTTATGTTCACGTGGAAATCCAAAGCCACGGCCTCTCTCCCCATGTGTGTCCCCAAACGTGACTGAGAAACGCATGTGGCTTTAAAGTACATGACAAACGTGAGCACGCGCTCCAACACACAGTGATGTGTCGTGGAACTGTACCCCTGAAACCTGTGTCATTAATTAACCAACGACACCCCCAGAAACTCAACTGGAAAAAATAGTCCGAGTCCCAGGGAGCCTGCCAGCGAGGCCCGGTGCTGGGGACTTCCGGTCCGTTACTGACCCGCTTCTCCTTGTCCGCCTTCCCTCCTACCCCCAGCCACGGCTCTTTCCTTTTAGGAGAGCAAATGAAGAGATGAACATGGGTTTGTTTTTTGTTTTTTGCCTCGATTAAAAAGACAAGAATTGTCCTGGCTGGTGTGCTCAATGGTTAGAGTGCCAGCCTGTGGACCTGAGGGTCGCAGGTTCGGTTCCCCATCAGGGGCATGAACCTGGTGGCGGGATTGTTCCTCTGCTCTGGGTCAGGTGCATGCAGGAGGCAGCCAGTTGTCGTGACTCTCACATCGATGGTTCTCTCTCTATCTCTCTCTCTCTCTTTCTCTTTCTCCCCCCACTTCCACTTTCTCTCTCTTAAAAGAAAAAGACTCAGAGAGACGGGCTACCTGTCTTTCAACATTTAGGAGCCTGTGAGTTGGACGAGGTCAGCTCAGGTAGGGGGCCCCAAGAGATGACACGGGGCCGGCGGAGAGGACGGGCGGAGATCTGCTTCAGAAGAGCTTCCTGTTCGGCCAGCGCGTCCGAGGACATAGCGGCCGCCCTGGGAGGGTAAGCCGCCTGCACCGGGCGTCACTGAACAGGACTGGCGGCCATTCCTTCACGCGTTCCTCAGCACATGGATGTGGATGCTGCCTTTGCAGGCGCTGGGGCAGGAGCGGGGGGACAGTTGTGACCAAGATGGGGAGGCCCGGCTTTTACAGAGCTTCCATCCTGGTGGGGTGCGGGGTACAGACCGTAAAACAGGGAAACCAAAATATTCTTTAAATGATAGGTTGTGACCCTTGCTAGGAAGGACCTACACCGGCCGCTCTGGTAGGGAAGGGAAGGGGCCCGCCCTCCCCCACCCGTTTCCAGGGTGGAATGGAACTGTGACCTCCTGGCTCATAGGTCGACGCTCAACCATGGAGCCACACCGGCTGGGCAAGAAGATGGGTTTTTTAAAAAATCAATTTTTCGAGAGACAGGAAGGGACATGGAGGGAGAGAGAGACATTGATGTGAGAGCACGCCCCCTACCGGGGATGGAGCCCGCAACCCGAGCATGTGCCCCGAATGGGAATCAAACCGGCAACCTTTCAGTGCACGGGCCGACGCCCAACCCACTGAGCCACACCGGCCAGGGCCGAGAAGAGGGTTTGTCGGGTGTCCAGCACAGTGACGTGACTTGGATTTATTACAGAATGATCCCCACAGAAAGTTCAGTTAACTTGAACCTCACGCAGTGCCCTCCAAATACAGTAAAAGCAGAGGACTTCAACAATGTGCATGTGTGAGCATGTGTGTGTGTGTGTGTGTGTGTGTGTGTGTGTGTGTGTGTTTAAGGGACCTTTTTAAAAGGTGATCTGCATGGAGTGGCATGTATGTTGAGGTATTGATGAACACGCTATATCTTGTGCTTGCTTAAGAAAGTCCCGGAGGTGAGTGGGTGAATACAGATGTCGTGCGATTGGCCGTGTGCTGAGTGTGACGGAAAAGAAGAGATGGGTGTATGGGTGGGTTCATTATGCTACTCTCTAGCTTTTGTATGTGTTTGAAGTTTTCCATAAGGAAGTGTTTTAAAGTGAAAAAAAAAAGAAGAAGATGGTTTTTAGAGGAACCTGATGCCTCTCTGATACGAGTTGCTAGGGCAACAAGGTGTGATTTCAGAAAGCTGAGGAAATGCTAAGTTCCACTAATAACACTGGCGGGGCTCAGTAGTTGAGCATCGACCTCTGAACCAGGAGGTCACGGTTCGATTCCTGGTCAGGGCATTTGCCCAGGTTGCAGGCTTGATCCCCGGTGTAGGGCGTGCAGGAGGCAGCCGATCAATGATTCTCTCTCATCATTGATGTTTCTATCTCTCTCTCCCTCTCCCTTCCTCTCTGAAATCAATCAAAATATATTTAAAATGATAATAACAATAAAAATAATAATAAAATTTTAAAGCTACATCTGTTGAGCATTTACCAAGTTTCAGGCACTGTTCTGAAAGATCTAGTATCTCATTTATTTCTCACAATAACCCTGTGAACTAGGTTCTATTATTATCCCCATCTTACAGACAAGCAAACTGAGGCACGGAGAGGCTAACGGACTTGTTCAGGGCTTCACAGCCGGATATGTCAAAGCTGGGGTGTGGCCGCTGTCTCCCAGGCCCACGTGTCTCACCAGGACTTTTTCTTTCGAGACAGTTCCAGAGGCACAATGAACACTTCCCAGGCGCTCTCTCAGTGTATCGTATTTGAAATAGATGAAGCCCTCCAAGTCCCGGGTTCCTAGGTCTATGCTGCCCAATATGGTAGCCACTAGCCTCCTGTGGCTATTTCAATGTAAAGTAATTAAAAATTACATGAAATTAATGATCCAGTCCGCAGTCCCACTCACCACCTTCCCTGAGCTCGATGCCCACGGCATTGGGCACCGCAGATGGAGAACATCCCCATCACCAGAGAGTTCTTTGGGGCAGCACTGTTACGGGTGAAGAATTCAAGACTCAGAGAGGCCAAGGGACTGGTCCAAAGACACACAGCGAGATCCCGGATGTAGAAAACGCTGGCACGGTGCTCGCGTCTCAGTCCTGTCCTTGGTCCTCTGCTGCCTCCCTCCTGCTCATCTCTTTTTGTCTTTGCAACGAGATATTAAGTTTATCAAAGGCAAATAGCCAATCTTCGATCGGGGCACCTCCAGCCACTCAGCCCTCACCCCCTTCCCGGGCTGAGCACACAGTAGGGCCTTTACAAACCCCCTCGCTTTCCAAACGACAGTGGGGGAGTTCTGGCAAGTATCACGCCTCAAGTTTTAAGTAAAATGTGTTATTATAATTTTTTTCTTTCCTGGAGCCGGCAAGCTTAATTGCATAAGGCAGAGAGATGGTTTTTATGTGAAAACCTCCGAGGACCAGTATGTTTAGTGGGAGTAGAGGGAGCGAGCGGACCTGTACTGTTTACCTTTCTCGAGGTGAGAGTGGGGGGAGGGTGTGTGGAGACCTGGGCCTTGAGGACCTGGGCTGACTTGGTCCTGGAAGAACCTTAACCAGAGGTTTAGGTAAGTGTGCAGACCCCGGAGACGGGAGGCCTGGGCTGCTGTTGCAGCTTCGGCAGGTAGCAGCTGTGTAAGCCTGGGCACGTGAGGCCGCCTCTTTTGGGCTTGCATTTCACATTTTGTAAAGTGGAGGTTGGCCTCCCAGGGTCTGGAAGCGTCTTTGAAATAACCCATGAAAAAAAAAAAATGACAGCAAGGCCCCGGCCCAGTGTCTGAGAGCCACAGTTCTCTTCATCACCTCGTCATCAATTACTTATTCATTATGTGTCACTCTCACTAGAGGGGAGGCTGTTTAAGGACAGGGCCCACGACCACCTCCATCACTGCTGTAGCTTTAGGGGACAAGTCCCAGCCTCATAGTAAGTGTGCAATAAATATTGCTGAAATAGTGAAAAGCTATCTTAAGTTTCAAAAAAGGGTCTGTGTTATAAGGCCACTTAAATGCTTCTCGTTCTACTCCTGGTCAGATACCTACAGCTCCGATGATAACGCCTTTGTCAATCTGATGTATGGGCACTTCTTGAATACCTCCGGGGATGGGGAGCTCACTACTTCGAGAGCAGCTCTTTTGCGTTTGGACCGCTCCACGGGGCTGGAGGGCAATCACGCGTGCCTGGCTGAGCCCCAGATAGGACGTGTGATGCTCCTCAAGCGCACCCTGCCCTGTGGCTCAGCCGCCCGAGTCCCTTACTCAGCCTTTGTGGAAACAGGGTTGTAGGAAGGGAGCCTGCAGCCAGCTCGGTGGGGTTCCATGGCGATCACCGGGGGCGGGGAGCGAGGTGGAAAATGAACCTAGAGAATCTGGCCATAAAACACATTACCTGCATTTATGGTCCTCGTGCCCCAAGGCCTGGGCTAAAGTGAAGAAGGAAAAACATTCCACTCTGGCTCTCGGTGACCCCTAAAAGGAACCCTCCACGGAGTCATTTAGGATAGTAATTTGAGTCTAAACTCAAGCATGCGTTCCCGGCCTTCCCTCCATAAACCCGGGAGCCTCGCGACGATCGGCACCAAATTGCTTGAAAATGTGGCCCAGAACCCTTCCAGATGAGGATCGGGCGCAGAGGCATAAAAAGTTCAGGGCGCGTTGCTATGGCGTCCACATCCAGCGGGCACGCAGGAGCCTCACGCTGTGCACAGACACGGCGCGCTCGCTGCCTGCCCTGCCCACGGAGAGCGGGGCCAGCGAAGGCCGTTAAAATGTCAGACGGGCGCAGGGTGGGAAAAATGCGTAGTTAAAAGTAAACATGTAGCCCCGTGATCATTGCATTCCCCGAAAAAGCTAGAGATGATGGAGAGAAAGAAAGAGAATCGGGAATAAAGAGAAAGTCAGGGAGAATGGGCTGCAGGGCTGGGCTCCCCCCCCCCGCCCCCCTCCCCGGCTTTGCAGTGTGGGGAAATGGCATTATCGCCCGTCCGTTCCTTTGCTGGAGCTCAGCACCTAAGCGCCACCCTTGACTCTTTCCTTTCATGACTTCCCTGCATCTAATCAACCAGAGCGTCCTGAGCCCTGACTCCGCTCCAAGAGTATTAGCTTGAACCATATGAAGTTGCCAATGTTATAGTTCCTGTGACCTGCAAAGAATGGCAATTCCATGTGGTTCAATCTAATTACATTTCCAATCAGCTTTTTCTTTCTTTTTTTTTTTTATCACCACTGTTCCACTGTCCCCAGTCAGGATCATGCCCCACCGTCACTTGCCTGTTCTGTGTCGTAGCGTCCAGTTGGTCTTCGTGTTCCCACTCTCGTCTCCTGCCACTCCTGCATCCACGTATTAGAACTGAAAGCGGACCACGTCGATCTGCACCTAAAAGGCCTGTGTTAAATCTGACACAAAGACTCGTATACTGTTAACCACGAAACCTCGCCGAAAGACACGGAAAAGATCTAAATATGGAGAGAGATCCCATGTTCATTGGTCAGAAGTCTCAGTATCCTTCTCTTCAAGTTGACCTGTAGATCCAGAGGCATCACTCTGATGCAATCGTAAAACCCCACCAAGTTTCTGTTTGGGGGAAACGGACAAGCTGGTTTTAAAGTTCATATGGGCACGCGAAGGGCCCGGGAGAGCCGGGACAGCTCTGTGATACAACATGAAGCGGCAGGCCAGTGCCGCTTGGTTCCAAAATTTCTTAAAAAGAGAGCTATAAGGCCACTGAAATGTTTCTAGTTCTACTCAGGAGAGTGTGGCTTTGGTGTAAAGATAGAAATAGGTGAATGGAACAGAAGAGAGAGCTCAGAAATAGACACACACACACACACACACACACAACTGCTGACAAAGGTGCAAAGACAATTGAGTGGAGAAAGAATAGTCTGTTTATCAAACGGTGCAGCAATTGGACAGCCCATTTGCAAAAACACAACAAAAACTAACCAAACAAAACCCCCTCAGATCCATGTTATACGACGTCTAAAATTTTTAACCCAAAGTGAATCGTAGGCCTAACCTGTAAAGCAGGGGTCCTCAAACTTTTTAAACAGGGGGCCAGTTCACTGTCCCTCAGACCGTTGGAGGGCCAGACTATAGTTTTTAAAAAAAACTATGAACAAATTCCTATGCACACTGCACATATCTTATTTTGAAGTAAAAAACCAAAACGGGAACAAATACAATATTTGTATTTGCATGTGGCCCGCGGGCCATAGTTTGAGGACCCCTGCTGTAAAGTGTAAAACCATAAAATGTCTAGGAAAAAAAAAAAGAAAAGAAAACCTTTTTTGATCTGAGGTTAGTCAAAGATTTCCTAAATATCACACCCACACCATGACCCACAGCAAATTCGATTTCATTAAAGAAAAAATAAATAAATTGATGGTAAAATACACACAAAATTTACCTATTTTGAAGCGTCCGTTCAGCGGCATTACACGTGGGCACAAGGTTACGCCACGATCACTACCCTCCATCGCCACGCGGTTCCCATCTTCCCAGACTGACACTGTACCTTTGAAACACGTGCTCCCACTCCCCTGGCAGCCACTCTTCTACTTCCTGCCTCTGTGCGTCCGACCCTCTAGGTCCCTCCGATGCGTGGAGTCATCCAACATCTGTCTGTCTGCGCCTGGCTGTGGCACTCGGCACCATGCCTTCAAGTTTCATCCAGGCTGCGGCATGTGTCAGGATGTGAGTCCTTTTAGGTACAAGGGATGTACCGTGTAGGCACACTATCCCAATAGGTACGAGGTGGCGTCCTGTTGTAATTTGCATCTCCCAGCGACGGTTTAAGGCTGAATATAGCCTTCGTATGTGCGTCCCCAAGACAGCGGCTTGCCCGCGTCAGAATCCTATGTCAGGGGTGTGGTGGGGGAGCCAGAGCTGCTTCGTACATTTCTCAAAGGCGGAGATCACGCGTCCCTTGTTCACGGCCCGACTCCAATGTCCCATATGCCCAGCACATTGAGAGCCTCCTGAGGATGTTCTAGAAATTGTCCCCTGTAATACTGGAAAGTTTCCTCAAGTTCCCTGCAAGCGGAGGCCACAGAGGGAGGCCGTCCGTGGCCCCTGCAGGCATGTGCCGCCCTCAGGGGGAGAGCTACCGAGTGGTGCTGGGGAGCCTGGCTGACTTCTTTCGGTCACCTCCCCAAGCAAGACGTGCCTGGAACGGATGCATCAGTCTTCTCGTTCTAACCACAAAAGGGCGGCCGGAGCAGCTCTGTTTGTTGAGCGTCGTCCTGTGCACGGAAAGGTTGCAGGTTCGATTCCCGATCAGGGCACATCCTTGGGGTGCAGGTTCGATCCCCGGTTGGGGTATGTACAGAAGGCAACTGATTGATGTTTCTCTCTCACATTGCTGTTTCTCTCTTGCTGTCTCTCTCTCAGCACGTCCTTGGGTAAGGATTTAAAAAAACAACAACAACAGGAACACAAGGCTAGGATAAGAAAGACAACTGGATGCCTGGCTGGGGTGGCTCAGTGGATGAGTGTCGGCCTATGAACCAGAAGGTCACAGTTAGTTTCCCGGTCAGGGCACATGTCTGAGTCGTGACCTTGATCCCCAGTAGGGGGCGTGCAGGAGGTAGCCGATCAATGATTCTCTCGCATCATGGACATTTCTCTCTCTCCCTCTCCCTTCCTCTCTGAAATCAATCAATATCCTATCTAATAATAGACAAACATGGTAATTGACCTTACCTTCGCTACGCCTCCCATTGGCTAATCAGCGAGATATGCAAATTAATCGCCAACAAAGATGGCGGTTAATTTGCATACATAGGCGTGAAGCGGCGGAGCTAAGACTAAAGGCGGCTCCGGTTGGAGCAGCAAAGGCTTGAAGGCAGCTCCGGCCGGAGCGAAGGCCTGGGTCCCGGGTGCCGGAGGAAAACCGGTGCCGGCAGCCAGGGGAAGGGAAGGCCTATTGCATGAATCTTTTCGTGCAACAGGCTTCTAGTATATATATATTTAAAAAAGAAAGAAAGCTGGACCACTGGACTATGATGGGGGTCTGTGAATGTGCATCCGTTTTGGAGAATTTTCCACCCTCGTCCTCTTTATTTGGGATGGTTCTTGCCCTGGCCGGTGTGGCTCAGTGGCTATTTCCTTCCTTCTCACCGTCTGTTTCTCCTTCTTGCTCGGAGTTTAGATGCTTCTCCCCGGGACGCAGGTGGAGCAGTATAACGCGCTGCCCTGGTGCGGGCCCCGGGTGCTGAGGATCAGCGAACACTTCGGGATGTTATTTCAGACCCGGGAGGGAGAGCGCAGACTCCAGGCCAGGCCGTCCTCACGGCCAGGAGTGAGGGGACTGAGCCCGTCGTGTTTACACCGTCACGCTGTGCAAATTGGAGAGTTTGTTTCCAGGAACATCTGGGGGCACCAGCTGGACACGTGTTCCCCTTCTCGTTAATTTAGGCTCCTAATCAATCGTGCAAAACCCAAACCGAAGAAGCAGGAACCGGGGCTGAAAATAACCACGAAGCCCCTCCGACACGCACGCCCTTCAGTGACGGCGCTGCCTGGTGATCAGCCCCTGGTGGCTCTGTGCTGGCTCTGACGCGGGCATTGAACAGGGGAAAAGCGCTCAGGGAAGCAGAGAGATCTCTCTCCTACCAGGGCATCGGACCAGGTGGGCCTGGGACCGACTTCCTGGTACTTCATACGGAGTGGATTGCCCCTGGGTCAGGTGCGTTGTGGGCCTTGGAGTCAGCTTGCCTGAGTCCCATTGCACTAGCTTCTGTTCGCCTCTCCGGGCCTCAGTTTTCTCACCTGTACAATGGGAATAACAGTATTATCTGTCTCACACAGTTACTGTGAGGATTACACGGGGAAATTCATTTAAGGCGCTTCGCTCTGGACCTGGCTCTGCAAACCCAGTGAGTGGCAGCTATTCCTGTCGATGCTGCTACTGACCATTAGGCTCAATAATAATCTCTTTCTCTGATGATGACAATAATAATTATTATTTTTTTTACTATTAAAAATCTTTATTGCAAAGCGGCATATATTATTTATTTACTTATTTTTAACGATGTTTTTATTGATTTCAGAGAGAGGAAGGGAGAGGGAGAGAGGGATAGAAACATCAACAATGAAAGAGAATCACTGATCGGCACCTGCCCTGAGCGAGGACGTTGTGTGGCGGGGAGGGCTCCTTTGGTGGATGGTTTGCCATCTCTCCCTGCCAGCACGGGGGCAGGTCCACGGGGGCAGGTCCTTGGGGGCAGGTCCACGGGGGCCGGGAATAGGTGCTCATGTGCGACCCTGGAATGTGCTGGTTAGGAACCGAGTGGGACTCCAGAGCCAAGAGCTGGTGCCTCATTCAGTCACTCCTGTGGCCCGTCCCCATTGTCCCATTGCATTTCCTCATCATCTGACATTAATCCACGCTCAGCGGGTGTAACGTGAACCCACACAATGGACTACAACCAACCCCGGCCCCCTCATCGTCACCGTCCGTGTAAGAGCCTGATGACGGCCCGGCGCTACCCAGGTTTCCCGGGGTTCAGTGTGCTGTGTTCCGACAACCTAGCAATTTGCATGTTCTTGCTGATTATCTGGCAATTAAACCCAGTGAGTACAAACACACTGTCATTATCGTGTAGCCGACCATCTGGACGGGAGAGGGAGGTAACGGTGTGTTTACGCGACGGCCCTGTGGTCATGATGACGTCATGGAACGAGGAGCCATGAGCGAGAAGGGAGATTTGCAAGAGGCCCGCTCAGGCTTTCCCGTGTGTTTAGCATCCACGCCATAGCGTGCGTTTCCTAGAAACAGCCAGAGATGAAGGGAGATGGGCCGGTGGAGCCCATCCGGTGGAGGCATGGGAGGCAGAGGGACCCACCGGTTCGGAGCCGGAGCCTGAGCAGGGAGTCGATGTGCCACTCGTTTACTCCGACCTCGCTTACACGTCCATTGGACTCCGCTAAGCACGTGTTCATTAGAACTACTCTCCCCTTCGCATGGGCGTCCTCAGTGCCTGTCGGGAAATGGTGATGGGAGCACGGTCATCACGTGCTGTTTCACAGAGCTCAGATTCACGGAGGAAGCCAGGTGTCCGACCACAGAAAAAAAAAAGGTTCCGTGCAATGGAATATGGGAGCGTGGCTGACAGCAGCAAAAAATAACAGCCGGTAGATAATAATAATAATAATAATAATAATTAATTGCAATAACAATACAATGTCACATGAGATTATGAGACTTGAACTATTGTATTTCTGTTCAATCTAGGGCTCTGTCCAGGGATGGGGTCATTTCATATACCACTAAGAAAGAAAAAAAAATGCCATCAAATACAGACCATGCACAATTTTTTTTTTATCCTTTGATTTTGAAGTTAAATGGGTTGAAAGAGCTTTTGTACACGTCCTTGGGCATGATTTTAATCACATATGCTCCTGGGGGAAGCATACAGGAGAAACACACGGGTAAGGCATGTCTATACCACCTTCCCAGGAAGCGTCTGGCGCCGTCCCATCGCTCCTCGGCTCTGAGGCTCAGGGTCTGCGTTCGCACGACGTCGTCCCCTGCCTTCATCACACTGGTGACTCAGCACTTTCCTGAAAGGGCGACTGGCTCCTGTTCCTGGCATTTTCTTCCCAGGCAATGACCTCATCCTGCAAATTATACGGCGCTGTTTGTGGCGCAAGCCTTCGTGCCCGTTCTCACATTTTACAGTATTTGCTATTCTCGCTGAGGAAGATTTTGAAAGTTTTCCTCCTGCAAATATTTATATGAATATAAGGAATCTAGCGAAACCAAATAGTCTTTTTTTTTTCTTTTTAATAACAATGACTCAAGCGAAGAATCCTTCAAGACGAGTCAGGCAACCAAATCTTGATTGAAATGGATTATTATAAGTTAATGAAACATGACGAAACGTGGGAATTGCATCTTAAATATTTTCGATTACCCCTCATAATTTTAATCAGCGCCATTTTTTATATCCTTGTTCCTATCCTAGTATTAGTCACAATAACCACATTTCTGTTAAGTTTTTGTGGAGACCAGGAGCGTGGCCCAGTCTGTCTAAACGTCCGTGTTCCTGATGAGTGTCTCTTCCCAGCGCTTCCCGGAAACGATTTCGAATAAATTAGTGAATGGAAAGGGTGAAGGTCACGTGTCCCTATGTAGCTAGGACTGCGTGGTTAAAAGTTAAAAATGAATTCAAGAAAGATTAAACAAAAAAGAAGCATTTATTAAGGCTGTAGGATGTGGGGGGCAGGCGTTGGTGATTTTCATCACATCTATCACTTGCTTCCCATCTTCCCCCCAAAATACCCATTGTCCTTTGGGGAATTCTTCTTTCTCCATCTGCAATCTTCAGGTGTGGGAGGAGGGATAGACCCCGTCCCCTGCTCCCAGGGAGAGTCCTGATTGGTTCAATCTAAATAGCATGGCTCATCCCCTTGTCAGTCAGTTTAGAGATGGGCACGTGGCCTCCTGTGGGCCAATGAGAGTAAGCCCCAGGGCCCGACAGGAGGGGCTTGTCTTTTCCTGGAGGGGGCATGGGTGGTGGTGTGAGGTCCGGAGCTCCTGCAGCCCTTTTGCTATCACCAAGGAAAAGCCTCGAGCTGCCAGGGACCCTGTGATCCCCGAGAATGAATTCCGCACTACGGGAGGCAGAAGAGGGAGGCAGAGAGAACCTGGGTCCTTGGTCCTGTTTCAGCTCCCAAAGCAGCCCCATCGAAAGCCAGAGCCACCTCGGGCTTTTCCGCTACATGAATGACATTCAGTAATGCCTTCATCTGTAAGCTTTCTTGATGTAACTCTTATTTACAGCAAAACAAAACCAAAACACAAAGGCTTGACTCTACAGCGCTGCGCCATGGAGCCCGAGGTCAGGGGGTCACAGGGGTTCCTGGCCACAGCAGCTCAGAAGGCCCAGGGCTCTGGTTCTTGTCTCTGATGCTCTCTGTGCACGGGCCTCCTTCCTCTCCCTGCTCCCCGTGCTCCCTTGGGCATCCTCCTCGCTCAGCCCACCCAGGGGCTGCCTCTCGGGGCAGCTCTGGCTTCCCAGGAGGGAGATGCTAATTGGACCAGCGTAGGTCAGGGGCCAACCTTTGATCCAACAGCGCTGGCCAGAGTGTCAGGGTCGCACAGCGTACAGAGGACGTCCCGTCCGCCCTGTGGGGGAAGGTGGTGCGGGAGGAGGAGGCGGGCGGCTGGGAGATGCTGGCTCCGCAGCCAGGGTCCACCCCAGGCGGCCTCTGGGAATCTCTTCGTATCTCGAGCTGCTGTTTCCTCCCTGAGAAAGGAAATGCTAGACCGAAGGGTTGTTCTTCGTGTGAAATGAGAAGCCTAATGGGACAGGCTGCTGTGGGGATCACGTGTCAGCCGTGCTGAGCACGTCAGGGGCTTCAATAAACACGTTACGTCCGATTAGGTAGCCGCATACCTGCTGAACTCGGGAATGTGCTTCCACACGATTCCTTCTTTCTCTTTCTTCTCAAACAGCTTTATTGAGGTATCTCTGACGTACAATAACCTACACGTATTTACAATACGATAAGTTTTTTTATATGTAGACGTCCAGGAAACCACTTAAGATCATGGGTATATCCATAACCCCCCCCCCCAAATTTTCTCATGATTCTTTTTTTTTAAAATATATTTTATTGATTTTTTTTACAGAGAGGAAAGGAAAGGGATAAAGAGTTCTAAACATCGGTGAAGGTGAAACCTCGTCCCGCTGCCTCCCGGACATCCCCCACTGGGGATGTGCCCGCAACGAAGGTACATGCCCTTGACCGGAATCGAACCTGGGACCTTTCAGTCCACAGGCCGACGCTCTATCCACTGAGCCAAACCGGTTTCGGCATCTCATGATTCTTTTTAAATTGAATTTATTGGGGAGCTGTCGGTTATTAAAATCATAGAGGCTTCAGCTGAACAGTTCTACAACACATCATCTGTATGTTGTAGTGTGTGTTCACTACCCCAAGTCAAGTCTCTGCCCACCACCATTTTCCCCCCTTTTACCCTCTTCCTCTTCCCCCGCACCCCACTTTCTCTCTGGTAAGGGGAGCTGAACTTCGGCAGCAGCCCGGGACCATGAAAAACAATGGCACATTCCAGAGATCGTGGCGGGTGTGATGGGGGTAGGCGAGGTGGGAGGAGGTGGTGAGACATAGAGTTATGGGCAGACCCAAGGGTGACCCCCGGAAAAATAACGGTAATATTGGCAATGACAGGGGATGTTGACCGAGCGCTTACCAACTGAGTGAAGCAAGGTCTTTACGCTGGATCGTCCCCATTGTCCTGGGAAATAGGATACAACTCTTATCCCCATTTTACAGGGAAGTACACTGAGGCTCAGAGAGGCTAAGGAGCTTGCCAAAGGTGACACAGCGTAGGAGGCAGAGTCTGAATCCAGGGTTCTTGCCACTCAAGGCTGCTAACCGTTGGCTAAAGCAAACAGGGGTGCAGCCCACGGGGGCCTCTGGTTTCGCCTGAGCCCCTCCGTGCCCGTCCCCGAGAAGGAAAGGGAATCACGTCTGCCCTGCCCCTCCTCACGCCCCGGGAGAGCCGCCTTGCTGAGGACGGCAGGCTTCCCTAAGGGACCAGCCCACATTTCCTGCTCCACCTCCGCGGGCCTCCGCATCTCTCTGCACACAAGTGTTTCCGGCAGCCACTTCCAGCTGCCCAGAATGGGCACATGAGGCGCAATTGATTTCCCCTCCCGGATCGAGAGGGCTGGCAGGGGTTCCAGCTGGCCCGAGCCGAGGCGCCTTTCTAGGGAATGCGGGCAGCAGGCGGGCTGAGCTGGCACCCGGACGGCCAGGCCTGGAGACGGGCCCGTTTCAAGTCAGGTCACCGGGCGGGGCGGGGCGCTCGGGACGGCCACGGAGTGAAGTGGCAGCCGGCTGTTTCCGGGGAAACCGACCCACATGGCAGCATCCGCTTCACTAACAAAAGGCAACCATGAATACGGGGTGTTCTCACATGCCCCCCCCGCCCCCAACACCTATGGTTCCTGGGTGCCAAAGAGTGCGATCATAGTAGCGGTTTCCTCACAGCCTGGTTTTGCCAGAATGGATTCCTCACTGAACATCATTGGAAGTTGCTTGTAACAAGCATACGGTCTTTCATGGGACATTTTAAATCCCTCTTAAACTATGAGAATTGGAAGAAGAAAGAAGATGACGTTTGCCAAGAATGGAATGCAGAATAGTTACAGGGCCTTAGAATGAGAACCTGCCGAGTTTTATTTACCGATGCCACCCCAGTAAATTCAACAAAAAGGAAAAATGAAGTTTGCTCCTCGGTTCCCTGGCAGCCAGGTAATAAAGGGTACGGAGATGTGTGGTATGAGCTCTCCCCGCCTGGGAAGAGAATCCGCGGAGAGTATAAGCAGATGGCTGTGAGCGAGTCTGGCCTTACGCTTGCTTTAACTGTAAGAGGTTTAAACTCAGGAGAGTTCCGTGGAAAATCCAGCCTCGCTTCAAGATGGCAAGATACGGCCACTCTCCCAAGTTGGAGGAGCAGCAGGAGTCGTGGTTGCCCTGTAGACCAGCAGGCAGGCTCCAGTTTGCCACACTCCCCACCGTGCCCTCTTGCTTGCTCCCTTTGCCGCATGCTTGGCTGAAATGTGTTCTAGTGGAGGGTGTGAAATATACACATATTCTGCCCTAGCTGGTTGGGCTCAGTGGATAGAGCATCGGTCTGCGGACCAAAGGGTCCCAGGTTCGATTCCGGTCAAGGGCATGTCCCTTGGTTGTAGGCTCCTCCCCACCCTGGGCCCTGGTTGGGACGTGTGCTGGAGGCAACCAATCAAAGTGTTTCTCTCTCATCAGTGTTTCTCTCTGTCTTTCCCTCTTCCACTCACTCTAAAAAAATTTTAAAAAAATCAGTGGAAAAATATTCTTGGGTGAGGATTAATATATACTATATACATACATATATATATATTCTTTTTTAAAATATATTTTATTGATTTTTTACAGAGAGGAAGGGAGAGGGATAGAGAGTTAGAAACACCGATGAGAGAGAAACATCGATCAGCTGCCTCCTGCACATTCCCCACTGGGGATGTGCCCACAACCAAGGCACATGCCCTTGACCGGAATCAAACCTGGGACCCTTGAGTCTGCAGGCCGACGCTCTATCCACTGAGCCATACCGGTTAGGGTAATGGGCGACATTCTTTAGGGAAGGCGGGGGGGGGGCGGGGGGGGCTCCAGAGGCCTCGCACTAGGGCAGTGCCTGGCACCTAGGAGACTGACCGCGTGGGATGGATGGACACACGTCTACAGTCGCTCCACATTTATCTGTGAGGCACGCAGACGGACTCTTCCTGAATAAAGGCATCTTTATAGAAACAGAAAGCTCGGAGGCATAGAGTCCCATTGTGTCCCCGCTGCCTGTGAGGGCACAATGCTGTAGGGATGGCTGTATTTGTATCGACAGTGTGTCCAGATGAAAGGCGAACAATGGCCAGCAGTCACGGAAGGCAGGGACAATGGCCACGCTGTTTACGGTTTCCCTGCCCGGCACCCTGTTTGCCTCTGTGGGCGCTGTTTCTTTCCAGCCGCCGTTAACCCTTGAGTGATTGGTGGACTCTTTCTAGAAACGGCCACCGTGGGCCGACTTTTCTATCGCTGACATGGTAGAGCCTGAAACGGGGCACTCAGATGTATAAACGGCCCTTATACCTGGAGGGGTGGCTTGTGCCTGGATCCAGGCAGCCTCATCCTACACCCAGCTGCACCTCTGCCCAGGCCCGCCCACAGCATGTGCTGACTTACTCCATCAAGACTCCCATAGATAACCCGGCCGGCGTGGCTCAGGGGTTGAGCATCAACCTATGAACCAGGAGGTCCCAGTTGGATCCCAGGTCAGGGCACAGGCCCGGGTTGCGGGCTTGATCTCAGTGTGGGGGCGTGCAGGAGGCAGCCGATCCATGGTTCTCTCTCATCATTGAGGTTTCTTTCTCTCTCTCCCTCTCCCTTCCTCTCTGAAATCAATAAAAAAATATATATTTTTAAAAAGACTCCCATAGACTTGCTGTGTGTCCCCTGTGAGTCTCCAGGGTTCTATGCGCCCCCCCCACCCCCGCCCGGTATCCCCTGCAGCCCCTGCAGACAGACGCCCTCCGGACCCATCGACCCAGATGCGTGTCCTCCCCCCACCGCAGGGCGGGCCCTGTCTGTGGCTCAGGGGGAAGAGGTTGTCAGGAGCTGAGTCCACTTCTCGGATGTGCAGAAGGCTTTTCACGACACGCATCCGACGTGGGCATCTTTCAAACCCTTGGGCTCCCCACTGTAGAGGAGATAAATGGGTGAGAGCGAGACCCTTGTCAGAGGCTGCAGAGCCACACTCCTGGCCCAGCCGACAGGCCGGGTGGGGACCAGGTGAGGGACCACTGGGCTGGCCTCCCCGTCCCCAGCGGGCGGTCACCTGTCCCCCAAGCTCCTGGCCCTCCCACCTGCTCCCAGGACCTCCCAGGGCAGCCGCTCACCTCCCACCGCCCAGCCCCTCCTCCCTGGCTGGTGGAGGCCAGAACAGCCCCAGGTGAGAGTTTGAGGTGCACATGGGGGGGGTCATTTCCCCCCTTTTGCCAGGGAAAGTTTCCTCCCTCGCCGTTTCCATTTCCGGAGGGGCGCCTCAGGAGCCGCGGAAAAGCAGATGTCAGCCCTCGACAGGGAATAATCGCTCTGCTCGGTGCTTGTATTTCCCTACCAATTTTGTATTTTTCAAAAAGGACAATAAAACAATTGTGCTCCGGGCTAATTAATGACAAGCTGGTAAAAGCATCTCCTCATTGTTCCATTTATTTCTCCATTTCTCCCAGTTAGCAGCCCTGTCCCTGAAATGAATGTGTCGTTTACACAATGCTGTCACCCCATTGTTCCTTTATCATCCTCCATTTTCATAAATCGGGGTGTTAATCCCTTAATGGCTTTTCTCAGTGCTAAAAAAAAAAAAAGAAAAAAGGAGGAAAGAATAAGAAGCCCAGCTCCGCTCCTCTAATCCACCAGCAGACAATGGCACGGGGGCTGTTTACTCAGAAAGGCAGGTCAGGGTGGGGGGTGAGCCCCTTCTGTTTGTTGGTCAAACAGAAGGCCCTCCCCTGCCCCAGGTGGGCTCCACCCAGCTTCTCTGCTGGACTCTGAGGAGGCCCCTGACCTTTGACCTCAGAGTCCAGGAAGGTCTGGGGGGTGGGGGACAGGATGGGAGAAGAAGGGGTAGAAACATCTGATTCTTCCTGGGCTCCCCAACCCACCATCCCAGCGCCTTCTCGAGCACCTTCCACTAGAGCAGTGGTTCTGTGGCCCCTGGACCAGCCATGTCGGCATCGTCTGGGAACCCGCTGGAAACGCAAACCATTAGACCTCACCCAACCTACTGAACCTGAGCCTCTGGGCGAGGGTTCCACAACTGTTCAGCCTTCAGTAGGAGAGCCAAGGACTTAGACCAGCTGGGAAAGGCCTGTGGACTTGAGGTTCACGGGCTAGCATCTGACTCAGACAGTAATGTGTTGGCTTCTGATACCTACATAGTTTAGAAGAGTTGGAAAGGCTTCAGGTAGAGCTGCATCCAGGAGCTCAGGCATCGTCTCAGGAAACTTGTAGGTCGGCCCTGCCTTCTTCTTTGTGGGCTTCCTTTTCAGACAGATTCTCCAAGATTGATAGCAAAGACGGCCGGGCAACCTGAAGCCTGTGGAGTCTTGATGCCTAGAAATGTTGGAGAAGAGTGAGCGCTTTCCCCGGGGGCGGTCTCAGAGACGGTCCCAGGAAAATGCTCAGGGGCCGGGCTTGCATTGCGTGACGTCTCCAGAATCGATCCAAGAGCAACCCCCTGGGCCAGGCCTGGGCAGCATGGCCACTCTGACCCCTGAAGAAGGGAGGGTGGATGGTGAACCCCATCTGAATAGCATGGGTGGGAGTGGGAGAGGCAGGGGTGGTTTCCAAAGGAACTTTGCAATGTTTGTTTGTTTATTTGTTTTGAAAAAGCAGCAATGCGTTTGGGCCAGTCAGGAAGAAAAAAGTGCTTTGAACAAAGAGCTAGAGACAGTTGAGTAAAAATAATTGAACTGTTATTAAAATTACTTATGGTCTTAGCCTGTGTGGTTCAGTGGATAGAGCGTCGGCCTGCGAACTGAAAGGTCCCAGGTTCGATTCCGGTCAAGGGCACATGCCTGGGTTGTGGGCTCGATCCCCAGTGGGGGACTTGCAGGAGGCAGCCGATCCACCATGATTCTCTCTCATCATGGATGTTTCTATCTCTCTCTCCCTCTTCCTTCCTCTCTGAAATCAATAAAAATATATTCTTTTAAAAATTACTTATGGTTGGATATGCACAGAATAAAAAGAGCAATCGCCCAAAGATCAGGCAATTGGTTATCGGTGACAGACAGGGTCTTGGGTAATTTTTTTCTTTTCTTTTAGCTGGGTGGCAATAGCACACAGATAGAGATAGACGGACGGACCTGCCTTTGAATCCCGGTTCCCTGCTTCAAACTAGAGGACTCATCATGGGCCCTTTCACCTTCAGAGTTGGGCATGTGCGACGCAGGCTTACGTACACCTTCCTCCCAGCCACTGACGGGCGTAGAGTGTTAAACATTCATACTGTTGTCCTTGTTGTTGCCTCTATGGGATGATTAGAATGAGCAGTGGTTACTTCTATGAGAACCGAATCCTGTACCCCACGTGGCTTCCTGTCTATATAACACGACTTTACTATGTCTTCATTAGCATAATTTTACTAACCCGCGGATACTCTGACTCAGTCCATTCACGTTATTGCTCATTAAGGGGATGTTCCATCAACATTTCAACAGGAAGCACCCAGCAACAGTTCGTACCCCAAGACTCTTGAAACCCTCCCCTCAAAACCACCCCCTCGCTGGGTCCATCCATCCTGAACTATTGTCACGTGGTCTCGGGCCCCCTTTTCCTTGTTTTTCTGGTCATGTTGGTTGACTCTAGTCCCCAGTACAGCCTGCTTCTAGATGGGTAGGCTCCCAGCCACCTAGACCTCCCTGGGGTTTGAATTTCTCATCTTCCCTTAACAATCATGGCCCTAACCGGTGTGGCTCAGTGGATAGAGCGTCGGCCTGCAGACTGAAAGGTCCCAGGTTCGATTCCAGTCAAGGGCATGTACCTTGGTTGCGGGCACATCCCCAGTGGGAGGTGTGCAGGAGGCAGCTGATGGATGTTTCTCTCTCGTCGATGTTTCTAACTCTCTATCCCTCTCCCTTCCTCTCTGTAAAAAATAAACAAAATATGTTTTTTACAAAATCATGCTCTCCCTTTATGAACCACAGGCTGGGCCCGGCTAACAGTGATTCCTCTACTTACCTGCTTTGGGACCTTGGGCAGGCGATGTACCCTCACTGTTTGATGTCCTCGTTTGCAAGATGAACACCAGGCTAGTAGCTGCCCCGAAGGGTGGTTGAGAGGTTCATTGAGTTAATACAGTCAAACACTTAGCGCTTCCTAGCTGTTAGCTATTATTATCATGCCCCGAAGGGCCCGGTACACACCCGACTCTAAGCAGAAGCTCTGTAACCAAACACTCATCCAGAAAGAAACAGTGTGCTATAGAACTGTAGGTACATGCAACCGCTTGGAGCACCTCAAAGGCATGATGGTGCGTGAAAGAAGCCAGTCCCCATAGCTTCCAAGACTGTATCGTTCGGTTTATAGGACATTCCCACCCAGAGAACTACAGTGACAGAGAGCAGGCAGTGGTGGACATGGGTAAGGGGTTGGGTGAGGGTTTGAGCTTTAAAAAAATTATTTTTTATTGATTTCAAAGAGGAAGGGAGAGGGAGAGAGAGAAACATCAATGATGAAAGAGAATCATGGATCGGCTGCCTCCTGCACGCCTCCCCACTGGGGATTGAGCCTGCAACCCGGGCACGTGCCCTGACCGGGAATCGAACCCTGACCTCCTGGTTCATAGGTCGATGCTCAACCGCTGAGCACACCAGCCCGGGCAGTGGGTGTGACTTTTTTAAAAGACGAGCAGGAATGAGACTTGGGGGACAGTGGAGCTGTTCCGTATTCTATTTGCGATGGCTGCTGCATCCATCACATAGACTACGTGTGTTCAACATTCACAAAACTGTGAACCAAAAATAAGTTAATTGTTTGTATGATAATTTTTAAAAATGTCCGTGCTTGATCAACGTGGTTGCCCTACTGCTACCTCCTTTCATCTGGCGACATTAAAAAAAAAAATAACTCGCCTTTCTCGGTGCTTTGGAAAGCAGAGAAGCAGCCGGGTGTGTGAAACCCGCAGGGGACCCTCCCGGTCGGTCCCGGGGAGAGGCCCAGGCTAGCGACATCTCCGGGTCAGAACCTGGCCCGAGGGAGCGCTTTGGGCCGCCAGCAAGCTCTTTAAGGAGATTGAAACGCGCGTGTCCTGGCTGTTCCAAGGTGCAGCTCTAATCGCTGTGCGTTCCAAATAAATCCTCCCGATTAAATGGATATCAAGTGTGCGAGCCCAAGGATGGAGCACAGCACGCGAGCCTGGTCAGAGTTCAGGGTGAGTCAGCGGAGATTAACGGGAGGGAGTTGGCAAACGCGGTTGCAGTCTTCACACTGCCATGTGGGGGCCGGTGTTGCGTGTTTACATTGTGGGGAGCGGACACGCAGGCCAGATAAGGCAGCCCGGGCGGCCCTGGGGATCCGGAATCTTGGCTTGGCAACAGAGCGGTGCAGTTCTGGGGGAGTTCCTCCCCGGGACGCACTCGTGCCACCTGCTTGCTGGCAGCAGCGAGGGTTGCACTGGATCTTGGCCGTGGCCGGGACCAGGCCCCTGCTTCCTGCTCCGTGGAGCACGGTTGCCTCCTTCCGCTG
Organism: Myotis lucifugus; assembly: GCF_000147115.1. Lineage (NCBI taxonomy): Eukaryota > Metazoa > Chordata > Mammalia > Chiroptera > Vespertilionidae > Myotis > Myotis lucifugus. The sequence continues at coordinate 273,051 of NW_005871758.1, read as the reverse complement.
TGAGCATTTGCCTGTGTGCGCCCCCCATTCGGAGGGCACCCCACCACATCACCGAGGCCATCCTCACGAAGTCTGCCTTGAATTGGCTGGGCATCCTTTACCCACTGACCTGCCCAAAAGGGCTTCTCTGGGCAAACCGGGTGCCGTGCCACGGGGCTCTGCAGAGGGCCCGGGAATGGCGCCCAGAGGTGCCGCGAGGACGCGGTAATGATGAGGTGCGCGGGGAGAAGCCAAAACGCAGGGAGCCACTTGAGCAGAGAGTATTAACATAAATATCGCCGCCATGCCCCGGCCACGGGGTTTTTTATGTTGATGTGATAATCCGTTACCCGCCCAGGGTTTCTTTACGCCGTTTCGGTCTCCCCTGCGATTCATTTATCCGCATAGGGAAGAGGCCCTAATAGGACAGTTCCTCATGCACACGCGTCCCCGCGTGATCCCGCCGCCGCGTGTCACCCTTCACGCCCAGATCCATCATTCATGAGCCGACGGCCCGGTGGCCGTCGCCATCAAGGCCGCGCCGGGCACCCCGTCGCTAACGCTCACACTGTCACGCCTGGAATCGAAATCAGCCCCGTCTCCTTCTATCCATCACGGCGCCGCCGACGTGTGGGCAATGATATTATCCAAATATTATTAAAACTCTGAACCCTGTCCCCATAAATTACGGCCGAATGGCTCTGCGGCCGTTCGACGAGGGCGATGTATGGGCTCCGGTGGCCGCGGAGTAATGATGTGCTTAAAAGGAAGCGTGGCCGAGCATTCCCCTCGTCACAAGGAGAGGGGCCCGGCATCATCTGTTACCGCGCCCGGCGCGCGGAGCCGCACCGCGCAGGCAGGTCAAGTCAACCTTCCAGCAGGACAATTATCTGCCGAGAGAGGCCGAACATCTGTTATTAAGTATGTACAGGCACCGGGCAACATGCTAGAGATCTTGTCCACTTCAAACACTTGGCGTCGTCCACACAGCGCCCCCCGCGCGCCGTTACTGCCGCCGTCAGCTTTGAAATATGCCCCGGCTCCCCTCCCCCGGCCCCTCGCTTTCATGTGCCCGCAGCTGCCAAAGGCGCTCTGGGAACTTTAGAAGGGCCTTGCTATCTCTCTCCGGCTCCTTCAGTAATAATAATAATTTGGGTCGTGGGGTTTTTTTGGGTTTTTTTTTTTGCATTTATTAGTTGTTCAAGGAGGATTGCATGCAGGGCGGAGGTCACGTGCAGTTTGAAAGCAAGGTCAGCCGTGTTTACAGTAGGAGGCCAGCCGCCCTTGGATGCCGGCAGCGGCCCCAGCCTGCAGGCTGGTACGGTGCAGCGGAGGGAGGCGGTTCCGGGGTGGGGCTGGGAACTGAGGAATCGCCTTTTTCCGGCTGTCGTGGTTCCCCTGACCATCTGTGTGTCCTGGAATCCTGGGGAAGGAGGGAGAGGGACCCTGGAAGTCAGGGAAGAGGAATGGGGAGCAACCAGAAATCAAAGCTGTGGACCCAGAAAGTGGGCAGAGCTGGGGCTGGGCGAGACGGCGGGGTGAGGGCAGTGGGGGTGCCCGGGGAGAGGACACTGCAGGCACTCCCTCCGGCTGACCGTTCCCAGACAAGAATACCCAGCGTGCCACCCCCGCCACTCTCACCCCCCTTCCCCCCTCAAAAGAGATGCAGAGGGCCCTCTCCAGTCCAGAGAGCGGGGCCAGGTCTGTGGAGGAGGCAGCGCGATATTCCCCCTGCAAAGTGACGTCGCAATAACAGACCGGATTCCTTTCTTCCCCGGGAGAGGAAATCTCCCGATCTGGGGCGGTTGCAATCGGAGCATCTCAGAGATATATGACGTCTGGATCGGCTTCAAAGTAACCCCGGGCGAGGCGGGCCGGGCGGGGCTGCAGATGAAACAGAAGTAGCCCTGAGCAGCAATAATGGTTGGGGTCCGGTAATGGGCGCGGGTGAGTGGGGGGGGGGGTTCACTATGCTCCTCGCTTCTGATTGTATCTAACGATTTTCCATAATTAAAAAAAAGGCTCTAGGAGCAGAACTCCTTTCTGACGGGAGGGACACGCCATGCTCGTGAGAGCCCATCTCCCCGCGGCCGAGGTCCCTGGGGAACACATCCGGGTGAACACAAACCAAGATGAGGCGTTGCAAAGTCCATGGCGTCTTTGTGTCTTACTCTGTTCCGAAAAATTCAAGGGCCCAAAGAAGCTTGCTTGATAACCCATTCCTTCGGGCACTTGCCCGGGAGCCC
>NW_005871758.1:260960-270564 GCF_000147115.1 Myotis lucifugus | reverse complement strand
ACTCAGACTCCTAACTCTAACCCTGACCCTTAACCTCTACCCTAACCCTAACCCTAACCCTCTAACCCTAACCCAAACCCTAACCCTAATCCCCTAACCCTAATCCTAACCCTAACCCTAACCCTAATCCTCTAACCCTAACCCTAACCCTAACCCTAACCCTCTAACCCTAACCCTAACCCTAACCCTAACCCTAATCCTCTAACCCTAACCCTAACCCTAATTCTCTAACCCTAACCCCCTAACCCTAACCCTCCTTCCCACCTGAGCCTGGCGGGAGAGTCAGGTGCAGCGACGGAGGAGGAGAGGTGGACACAGGAGCGGTGGCACCAAGAGCGGCTCTGGGACTTCCCTTCCCTGGGTGTTCTTTCCCCTCGTGTGGGGTGTGCGTGCCAGGGAGATGGCCTTGGACCCCGACCTCTCTGCCCTTGGGGAGTGCCGGGCAGAAGGCAGCTCTAGCACAGCGACCTGCTGGCACCACAGAGGGCAGGCGGAAGGGCACCAGATGACCAGGACCCAGTCCCCTTGGAGTAGCAGCCACGGTCCCATTCTCAGAAAGGACTGCATGGACCTTTACAACAGAACCGCGTCTCATTGGCTTGCGTTGGGTCCCATGACCATCCCTAAACCAGTCCCGCTGGCCAGGGGATGTCCCAGTAGGCCAGGCCTGGGTCACATGACTGCCCCTGAGTGAGATGGGGAGTCGGGAGTAGAGGTCAATTCCGCTAACCCCTCCGGCAGCTAGAGTGGAGGAGAGCTGTCCCCCAAAAGAAACGGGGGTGTTTTTCCCAGGAGACGTGGGTGTGGATTCTGGGCTAGCAGAGACCTCAGATGTCCCCCACGACTCCCCAACACCCACCCTCCCTCAGTGGGTGCATTGGGTTCTCTGACCACCCTCCCTGTTCCCTGGGGTGGCCCGTGTCTAGCAGGACTGTGTTAAGGGGCAACGTAGTCCTTTATGCAATGAGAACACTGCCTGTGCTGTGGCAGGGGACTGGGTCCTGGTTGTTGGAGAATGGAAGAGGTCTGGGGACAGGCTGGCTCCCGGTTGTCCCCTGGAGGGGGCCCAGGCATCCTTTAGACTCCCCCGCCCCCCCCCTCCCCCCAGCGGCCATTTCCCAAGGAACTGAGTCTGTTGGGCAAATGCCAACAGACGTCAATTTCTGGATCCCAACATCAAGGTCTACTCTAGCCGTCATCTGCCTGTTGGCCAGGGGCAGCCACTCCCCTGGTTTGTACGGTGCCTGGGGATGCATGGCCCTCTGACTCCATCCATGGCAGGAAGTCCATGGGGGATGCTGGCTGGCCTCTGTCTTGGGTCCACCTTGTGGGTGGTCGGGGCGTCTCTCTGAATCTCTCGGGTAGGGGCCTATGCTTCCTGATGTACACCTGCGTGCCTTGCTGGCGGTCATGATAGGCTCATTCATTCACTCACTCACTCACTCATTCATTCAACAAGCTGCTATTTGGTACCTACTCTGGAGTCATGGCACCTAGAAGAGGCCATGGCGTAGACAGAGATGAACTAGACGGCCGTGTGGGAGCCCTGAGGAGCGTGCGTGGTATAGAACATTGGAGGTAGAGAGAGGTTTTACGATGAAATAGTGAACGCCCTGGATGTGGAAGGTCCCAGGCTTCCAGTGTGTGGTGGCGGTGGTCGGGGAAGGGGGTGTCATTCTTTGTCGCTCGCTCCCAGGGGCCAGTGAGTAGAGTGGGCTGGGGCAGGAGGGGGTCCCAGAGACCACAAAGGGCCGGGGCTCTCTCTGTGGGCCTGGTTAGGCCTTGCTCTGTGCCTGGCATCTCCTAACAGCCATGCCCTTCCTTGTCTCTCAGGGTGCGTGTGGTTGTGAAGAGCCTTTTGGGGAAAGCTCCCTGGGTTCCTGTGTTAACGGTCAGACTCCGGAGGCCCGGGCCCTGGGCCTTGCGTGCACCCTGCCCCGGGTGCTAGGGAACACGAGGAAGCAGCGGGCAGGGGGCACGTGTTTGGAGTCCATTCTGGGGAACCTCGGCTTGGTTACTTATCTCTCCCCGCCTCGGCTTCCCCTGGTGTAACGTGGGGACATTCACAGTACTTTTCTGGTGAAGTTGTGGTTGGAGGCAAATGAAAAAGATTCACAGTACTTTTCTGGTGAAGTTGTTGTTGGAGGCAAATGAAAAAGTGTGGGGGAAACACTTGGAGTTCCTGGACTAGAGTAGCATTTGGTGAAGGTGACGATGACCATGATGATGGTGATGGTGATGATGGCGATGCTGGTGACGACCAGGAAGATGACTGTAGTATTGACTGGCCTTCTTTTCAGGATTCTAGGGGAGGTGCCCATCACACTTCACCGCTGCCCTGAGGACCCAACCTCCCAGGGTACCCTCTGTGCTTGGGTATTTCCACAGCCCAGGAGCAAGGGCCCGTGGCTGCCTGTGGTGTTCCCGCCCCCACCCCACCCAGTCTCTTGTCTAAGTCCTCCCTGGAGAGGCTGGGCTGGGGACGGGACACAGGGGGAAGGGGGGTGGGGTGTGGGGGGGAGAGGAAAGCCCGCCCTCCCCACAGCGCCGATGATGGATAGAACATCTGGCGAGCTGCGGGTGCCGCCTCGGTCTGTCCCCTGCCTCGGTGATAATAGATGACCTAATCTGTCTCTCGACAGCACTTCCTTCTCCGCGCAGGTGACAGAGATGGAGCGGCCCCATCCTTCACCGGCAGCAGACGCGGCTTCCCGGGGAGTGCGCACTGCGCCGCCATAGCCCGCGGGCGGCGTCCCGGGAGGTGGCCGCTCCACTGCTCTCAGGCATGGCCTCCACGCCGCCCGCATGGCTGGACCACCCGCCAGTGGCAGGTGCCTCTGGCCGAGCAATGGGAGGTGAGACGCTTCTCCTAGCTTCCGGTACAGTCTGTCCGCCTCTCACCCCCACGCCATCCAGTGGCATTTCTTAGGGAAAGCAAAACGCTCCCCCTTGCCCTTTAAGATGGAATTATGCTGAAATGTGTCCGGTATGCAAAACAAAAAAAGCCACGGAGAATATCTCCATAAACATCGGGAGACCCTACCCTCGGATTAAGAAAGAAAATATTGCAAATACAAAGGCTCTTCCCTCTACTATCCCCTCCTGGCCCGCCGTCACCCTGTTCCACATTTCCCTGCACATGTTTTACGGTTTTACCACTTTCCCACGTGACCCGATGCCTTCCGACCTGAAAAAAAATCAATGTCCTAACACTGTTGGTCGTGTCCGGCCGCTGCGTCCCCCAACACTGCTTTGTTCGTTCTCCGCGTTGTGGCCAGGAGTTCTGGGGTTCAGTTCCATGGCCACCCAACTTTTCAGAGACTGGTGACCACACATTATTTATCTATTGTCTTGTTAATGGAGAGTTCACGTCTTTCCTCTTTTGTTTTTTTCATTTCAAGCAGGATAGCAATGGATATTCTAACACATGTGTCCTTAGCAACTGGGCCAGTGTGTCTCTAGCGTGTGCGTGTGGGTGAGGAGACGCTGGGTCTGGGCATGTGCATCTCAGCTTGCCTAGGGGCCAGCAGATTGTGTGCCTTCGACCGATTTCTATTGCACCCGAGTGGTCATCCCCCCGGCTCCGCCAGCCTGGCTTGTCAGACGTTTACATGTTTGCCAACCGATTGCGTTGGACGTGAGGTCCCTTGTTGTGGTTTCCATGGCATCACACACACACACACACACACACACACACACACACAGGCACGCATGCACACACACGCAGTGAAAGCCTTGGGCACCTGCACCTGGAAGAGGAAGGCCCTCTGCATGACTGACACTCTGAGCCCCAGGACAGAGGACTTGGAGATGCTGAGGTGTGATCGTGATGGTGGGAGGGTGTGCCGTCCAGTCGGACAGGAACTGGACTGGGACTCCCTGCCTGGATGATGCGGCCTTGCAACTCTGGGGAGGTGACTCTACTTCCTTGCACCTCAGCTTTGCTCATCTGGAAAATGGGAAAGATAGTACTATCTCGGAAGGCTGCAGAATGCAGAGAGGGCGTGGAGAGTGGCAATTGGGCCCAGTGACTGGCCACACTGGTCCCTGGGCAAGAGGTGCCTGCAAGTCTCCCCCCTCCCTCCCTCCCTCCCTCCCCTCCCTTCTTCCCTCCTTGCCTCCCTTTCTTTCACTCTAAGCCAGTGGAAAGGTAGGGTGCCGTTCCCCTTTTAAACCCAGACCAGAAACTAGCAAAGGCCACGGGCATGACCTCACATGGATATCCTTGAGTCCCCCTACCTCCGTAAGTAGTGAATAATGCTTTGTAACGAATGCATTGAATGCAAATAGATTCCTCTGTGTTGCTATAGGGGAATCTCTTTCCGAGATAATTGACCTGCTTCCTTAACATTTCATGAGTTTGGCTCATTTACTCAGAAAACTTTCCTTCCAGGGGGTTCACGGTGCACCAGGGCCTGGCGGAGTTGTGTGACTTTCCTGTGGCTGCTGTAGCACATTTCCACAAACTTCATGGCTTAAAACAACAGAAATTATTTCTTCCCTCACAGTTCTGGAGCTCAGGGCCCCAGATCAGTTTATGGGACCAAAATCAAGGTGGCAGCCGAGCCCTGGTCCTCCCATGAGCACTGGGGTGGGGGTGGGGGGAGGATCTGTCCCTTGCCTCCTCTGGATTTGGTGGCTACCAGCATTCCTTGGCTTGTGGCCTCATCATTCCTGTCTCTGCCTTCTCCTTCGTGTCAGATCTCCCTCAGCCCGTCTGCTATAAGGATACCTATGATTGGGTCCACCTGAATGACCCGGATAAGACCCTGCACTTAGTTATATCTACAAAGACGCCCCCCCCCCCATAAGGTAACATTACAGTTTCTAAGAATTAGAACCTGATGCCTTCAGGAGCCATTATTTAGCTACACCTGGTTCTGTGCCCTATTGCATGCGGGCGGGGGGCGGGGGGGTTGCCTTGGTTCACAATCCATGTGAGCAGCCAGGATCCATCATGGGGAGCCCCCTCTGTCCCCCAGCCTCCCCCTGAGCATAACCGGGCTGGATACCAGGTAAGCATTTAAGCTCAACATGACATCATGTTTGTCAGAAGGTCATTCTGCCTCTAAATTATTTGCAAATGTTCCTCACCTTCTCCCCCCGCCCCCCATCTGTTTTTAGGATTCAGAGCCAATTTGTAATAAGCAAGAGCAGTTTGACCCAGATTAAAAGGTGCAATTAGTCTGTCTGCCTGGTAAACCTAAAAAAGTACCACTTACAACAAGTTATTGTTTTTGTGACAAAGGGAGACGTCCTGGCGGAACAATAAGGCCCCACCACCCTTAGGGCCTGTAATTTACTCAGCACGCCCCGCGCAGAGACAGAGCGGCCCCTCGAACCCGAGCATCCTAGCAGGCCCTGCTCTGGCGGGGTTCAGAGGGGACCCCAGCAGGCAGGGCGGACTCCATCGCTGCCCAGAAGAGAAGGGGCTGCCTCTCCTCGAGCCACGGCTAAAGGTTGCTGCCCTAGAAATGTGTGCATGTGACCGGAAGAAGTTGGGGTTCATTTTTCCTGCATCACAAGAAGTCCAGCTCTAGTGGCTCAACCATGAAAGATGCGGGAACCCCGAGGCCCTTTGGACCGCTTCCTCATTTTCAGGGCCACCCCGAATTGTAGACAGACGTCCCCCTGCCTCCGGTGACCAGCTGTCCTGCCCTGGTGGGGGGAGGGACAACACCGGACCATGAGTGGGCGCTAGTGAGTGATTGGGTTACGTCTGTCCTACAGGCTCCTGGCGGGGAATATGGAGATCTTGGCTGTCATCTTGGGGATCCTGGAAAACTCGAGGTGCTGGACATCAATGCCCCCCTACTCCTTGGCCCCACCTCTCTTCCATAGGTCTTGGTCTTAGTCTCTGCAATGAGGGTGTGGAGCTCTGGAAGCTGTCCCGGCACCCACCATCCCCCCCCCCTCCCATCAGCTCTGTGATGAGTGTGTGACTGGCAGGCACCGTGGTAGCTCCTCTGAGGCCCCATTTAAGTCTCACCCAAAGTGTGAGTAGGGACTCTTGTTACGCCCCTTTTATAGATGAAGAAACAGGTGCTATGGGGCTGACGTGGGTCCCCCTCAAATTGCTCCGTTGCTGTCCTAGCCTCCAGGACCTCAGCATGTGGCCTGGGGTCATCAGGTTAAAATGCAGTGAGTGGTTAGGGCGGACCCCATCCCAGATGACGGGCATTCTTACAAAAAGGGAATATTGGGAGACAGACTCGCACACAGAGAGCACGCACGTGGCGTGAAGTTCAAGGGTGAACTTCTACAAGTCAGTCCATCCCCCAGGGGCTGGGGGACCGGCGTGCGACAGGTTCTCTCCCGGGCCCCAGAGGAACCCACCCTGCCGACACCTTCTAGCCTCCAGGGACGGTGGGGGCAACGAAGGGCCTGTTTTTTTCAGCCGCTCAGTTCGGGGTGTTTTGTTACGGCAGCGCTCGCAGACTCATACACGGGCTCAGCCGGGTCGCCATCCGGAGCGGACATGGTTAGTTGTCTGACCTACTGTTGTCCCCAGCACTTTTGTTGACTCGTTGCCTTCCACCATGAAGGTGGAGACGCAGAGCACCTGTGTCCCCAGCCTCTCTCCCGTTAGGAGTGGCCGCTGGCCTTGACCTGGCCAGTGAGACCACAGTCTGTTGGGTGTTTCTGGGAAAGGTATGCGCCCCTGATGGAAAAGACGGACCAGGCTCGTCCCGCCCCCCTCCATCACCTCACCTGCCGACAGGTGTTCCTGCATCTCTCCTGGTTGAGCCACTACAGCTGGACTTCTTGCGATGCAGGGAACACGAACCCCGACTTCTTCGAATCCTTGCAGGTGTATTCCATGCTCCCTCCTGCCCAGCACATGCCCAGCGCATTCCCAGCGGCTCCCATGGCCCGCGTTTCCCTGCGGTGAATGGTAGCGAGGGCGAGACCCAGCGCACCCTCACGGTGGCGCCCGTAGTGTGAAGCCCCGGGTCCCTAGAGCTGAGCACATCCTAGAGCCGAGTGGCTTCATCTCTGTCTCCCGGACGCCACCCGGGAGGAGGCGGGGATGCAGCAGCTGCCGGGCACTGTAAACAGAAGGGGAAGCAGCAACCACCAGCACACGGGGCCTGGGCGCAGAGCAGAGTGGAGAGGGCGACAAGATGCGCACAGAGCCCCATTCATTCTGGTCCAACTTGGCTCCCAGGCCCAGGAGAGAGCTGCGCTGCCTTTCAACTTGGGGTCGGGAGGAGGGGACAGCCAGCTGCTGGGAGGGGACTCGAGCTTCCTGGGAGGAGAGCCATCTTCCAGGGCAGGCATCACAGGGGCGTGTCCACATGGTGGGCTAGACAAGAGCTAGGCTGTAGCGGTTTCTTGCTTCCGCTTCCTCAAACCCTAGAACAGCCATGGGCAAACTACGGCCCGAGGGCCGGATCCGGCCCGTTTGAAATGAATAAAACTAAAAAAAAAAAAAGACCGTACCCTTTTATGTAATGATGTTTACTTTGAATTTATATTAGTTCACACAAACACTCCATCCATGCTTTTGTTCCGGCCCTCCGGTCCAGTTTAAGAACCCATTGTGGCCCTCGAGTCAAAAAGTTTGCCCACCCCTGTCCTAGAACCTCTCTGCTCATGTTTCCAATGTCGCTCCACGATGCCAAGTACGATGTCTTCTTTACCAGGAAGAACTCAGTACCTGGCGGTGTAAGCGTATAAAAATGGGGAGCCCACCCGCCCCAGTGACTCTGGCCTCTGTTCTTCCTATGATTGATGTGGGCAAAAGGATAGGCTGGTCCATTCAACTGGATCTTGCCCAGAGACCACAGTGATTGGTTCAAAGGCAGACATGTGATCCACAACCGGCCAATAGAAGTCTTCTCTGGGATTTTAGAAGTTAGAGCAGGGAAGGAAGTATTCCTTCTGTGGTCATGAGGCTCTAAGAATGGGGGCGCCCTGGCGGCTGGAATCCACGCTGCCTGGAGTGTGAAGAAAATCCAACTTCCTTGCAAGCCACGCTCCGAACAGGCGTTGGGGTAGGACTGTAACACGGTTATAACAGTAGCTACTGTATAATGAGCATCTAGGGAGGGTCAGGCCGTGCTCAAGAGGCCTTCATTTTCAACTTGCAGGTGGGCTCTCCCCACACTGACCTCCCAGGGTGCCATGCTTGCCCGTCTTCGATGGTAATTGCACACCCCATGTTGAGTCGCTGGTGGGCAATCATTTGCTGAGTACTTGCTGGATGGAAGGCCCTGTGCGTGGCTCTGGGGAGGGATACAGAAACCTGTAAGTTTCATCCAAGACTCGAGCACACCTGGGCATGTCGCTGCATTAGCCAGGCAGGCTTATGCCGAAACACCCTGACCTTTTTAGGGGGGTATAGCCACACGTGTCTATTCCTCCCTCATATTTCACATCCAGGGCGAGGGCACTCTTGCTATGCTCCTTGATAGAGGAGAAATGGGTGTTACGGGGTTGACCTGTGCCCCCCTCAAATTCCTGTGTTGAAGTCCTAGCCCCCAGGACCTCAGCATGTGACCTGAGAGCAGCGACAGGGGTCATCAGGTGACTGGCCTTCTCGCCGTGATCTTCATTCGGGCTGACGAAGGACCAGTTGTTGTGGCTGAAGGGAAAAGAATGACCCGCTGACTCTTGAGTCCTGGCCCATGCTGACATGGCCCGGGCTAAAGCAAGCCGCCTGGCCACGCCGGGCTTGGCAGAGAGGAAAGGCAGGCCTTCCAAATGGGGACAGCAGACCCGTGGGAGCCCTGCCCTGCCCTGCCTGCTGCACCCTCCCCACCGCCGGCCGGCCGGCCCGGCGCTCTGCACCTGGCAAGGGCTCAGGCTCACGTGCCCGCCTTCCTTCCCGCCATTCGTCACCATTGTAGTAAGTACTTGGGCCTCGTGGGAGGTCTTACTGAGTATTATTATTATTTTTAAAAATATGTGTTCTTGATTTCATAGAGAAAGGAGAGGGAGAGAGAGATAGACATATCCATGATGAGAAAGAATCATTGATCGGCTGCCTCCTGACGCCCCACACTGGGGATGGAGCCCACAACATGTGCCCTTGACAGGAATCGAGCCCGGGACCCTTCAGTCCCCAGGCCAATGCTCTATCCACTGAACCACACCAGCGAGGGCTACTGAGTATTATTTAATGTCTGTTTCACCGCCTGGACTAGAAGGGGCCTTGGGGAGGCTCTGTTTCTGCTTAGTCAAGTACCTGACACACACTAGGTCCAATGTATGCACCTAGTACCCCAGCACATAGTCCAATATCTGACACATACTAGGTACAGTGGACGCCGGGGGTGAATAGATGAAAGAACCAGGAGGGAGTCCAGGGTGGCATGGCACCTGCCTCTCTCCTGTGCTAGTCCAGCTCGCCTGTATGCCAGGCCCGGGCTGGGGCGGAGGGTGGAGAGGTGGACAGCTCCTCACCACCCTGCCCTCCTCCTGGGCCCGGTGGCCCCTCCACCCCCACGCCCCCCCTCATTTGATACCCCACCCCTCCCTGGCCCAAGGCACATCACAGGCTCCCAGTGGGACAATCTCTTTGAACTAAACCATCTCCGCAGCCTGAAATTCTAAGCCCCCGACTGAGCTCTGAGGCAAGACTCTCAGGCCCCCAAACACA
>NW_005871758.1:240801-260840 GCF_000147115.1 Myotis lucifugus | reverse complement strand
CTTCCTTACTGGTGAAAAACCCAGCCCTTTTTTTGCGTTCAACTACATTCTCGCACATAGCCCGATTCAATTCTAACTTGACATCTTTTGTTTGCTCCCGGGCCGCAAACCTACAGGCATGTTATTTCGCTGCCCTGTGTTTGCAGCTCAGTCACTCCACCCCCACCCCATAACGCATCCTCATTGCCAGCTATCCCCATCTGAGAGCGGGGGATTAGCAGGCTCAGGGTGATGGGATTCTGGCACCGGCAGCCTGGACACTCTGCTACTGTTGGGAGCTGGTGGGGGGCGGGGGAGTGAAGCTCTGATGACGCATGAATGGAGGTGGCCCGGCGGGGGCGGGGGTGGGGTGGGGTGGGGGGGTTGCACGTTCAGTGTGCGGAGCCCGGCTGTGACGGCAGGCAAGTAGGAACAATCCTCCCTGAGTATTAAGCCCCCAGCACTGTGTTAACTCCTGTTCACACATGTCACACTGCCCTCTTCGTGCCCCTAGGACCCTATGAAATAGCACTATTAGACCCATTTTGCAGATGGGGAAGCCAGGACCCCAGAGGTGAAATCATGTGCCCAAGGTCACCCATTAGGGCCCACGCTGCTAAACCCGCATCTGACTCAAGAATGTATGTCCTTGATAGATATGTGTGTGTTGCCATTTTATTGTTCATACTTTTTATTTCTCCTCCTCCTCCTCCTCCTCCTCCTCCTCCTCCTCCTCCTCCTCTTCCTCCTCCTCCTTCCCCTCCTCCTCCTTCTTATTCTTCTCTATCCATATCTATCAACAACTGAATATAAAAATAAAAGGACAAGAAATCTAATGAACCAAATAAACTGGTGAATAAAATAGAATCAGAGGCATGGAAAAATAGAATCAGAGGCATGGAAACATGGAACAGACTGATGAATAGCATAAGGAAGAGGGGGTGTATGTGGGGATGGGGAGGAAGAGAGTAACCAAAGATCTTACCTATGGACACAGACAGTAGGGCAGTGAAGGCCTGGGTCCGGGTGGGAACCTGGTGAAGGGGGACAATGGGGGGGCCATGGGTGTGGGGGACCCTGAGCTGGGAGACACCGCAGGGAGGTCAGAGGTGGCATCTGAGATACCTGCAGTCCCCCAGGTGAACCCCCAGGTGGGGCAGGTTTTCATCTTAAAGAGACAAACTGCCTCAATGCTTCCTCTGGGCTCCCCCAAAGGCTTGGGGATCAGCTGACAAGAGGGCCTGTCTTCTCACAGACAGTCTTTTTCTCAATAGAGTCAGTAGTTTCAGCTGTGAGAATATTTCTTTTTTAAAAAATATTTTTTTTTTATTGATTTCAGAGAGAAAGGGAGAGGCAGAGAGAGAGAGAAACATCAGTGATGAGAGAGAATCATTGACCGGCTGCCTCCTGCATGCCCCACACTGGGGATGGAGCCCGTAACCCGGGCATGTGCCCTGACCGGGAATCGAACCCTCACCTCCTGGTTCACAGGTCGACGCTCAACCACGGAGCCACCCGGCCGTGTGAGAATATTTCTTTTTAACCCCCCATGGGATCTCTACAAACTGTTTTCACACTGGGTGTGAAAGAGGGAACGGCTCATTGTTTTTATTTTATTTTTCAGAATTGGCCTGTGAAACACCTGGCGAATGTTTTCTAACACTGAACGTATGCATAGTCGATGACCGGACAATTCCACTGTAAATACCGCACAGAAATGAGCCCATGTGTTCACCCAATACCAGCGTTCAGAGCAAGACTTACAGCCCCAAACCAGGGACAGGGCAAAGGCAGGACCCCACGCTGGCATCGATGCCGAGGGAAGAGGGGGGCTGGAGGCATCCGGCTTGATTCCCCAGGAGCGGCCCTGAGGCGGGGTGGGAGGGTCGGGATTTGGATGTGACCTCAGGAATCGCCGGCAGGCCCACGGGGGAGACAGATGGGGCGCGGAGGCAGCCACTGAGGTATGTGGTCAGAAGCAGGGTCCCCGTGCACAGCAGTCTTCCTCCATCCCACCGGGGACCGCCAGGATGGGGACTCCCAGGGAGGCCCAGGCCATGTCTCCGGGCCCCTCCATTTCAGACGCCGGGGGTGCGGGGGGAGGTGGGACATTTGTCCGCCCGCTCCCGTCTTCCCACCGTGGAGCGCTGCTCCCAGGTGTTGGCTCGCTGGCTGGCATGTCTGTGCTTCCTCCTTCTGTCTGAAGGTGCCGTCGGGCACCATCCGGGTGCTGGCCGCTGTCTGGGTGACAGGACCTGCGGGTGCTGAGTGGCGGTGCATGGAGCGTTAACAACGCCCTAGGATTGGGGACTGAGAGCAGACGCTTGATTGGCCAGGGCTGATGGTACCCCAAATTAACGTTTCTCCTCCTGAGACACGCGAAGAGAGACCTCGAGATGCCCTTTACGTAGGTGCTTCCTTCCAGTCGTGTCTGCAGCTGGTGATGGACCGGGGTCGTGTTGGGGGCAGCAGTAGCAGCCGCTCCTGTGATATTTTGAGTTGAAATTCCACCTCCAGCCCTGGCTGGTGTTGCTCAGTGGATAGAGCATTGGCCTGTGGATGGAAAGGTCCCAGGTTCGATTCCGGTCAAGGGCACATGCCCGGGGTTGCAGGCTTGAACCCCAGTAGGGGGTGTGCAGGAGGCAGCTGATCCATGATTCTCATCATTGATGTTTCTCTCTCCCTCTCCCTTCCTCTCTGAAATAAATAAATATATATATTTTTTATTTTTTAAAGAATAGACATTCCACCTCCAGGTGGCAAGACTTCCCAGGGCATCAATGTGGATCTGGAGAGGAGTGGCTCTGAGGAGGGAGAGAGAAGACTTTCTTTGGCACCAATTGCTGTGTGGTGTTGGCCAAGTCCCTATCTGTCTCTGAGCCTCAGTTTATCACAAGCAGCAGTGAGATGGCGCCTGGGATTCGGGCTCCGGGCTCCAGGTTCCGCTCTGCCCCGGGGAGAGGAGGTGGATGGGGGTGGGGCGATGCCAGCCCAGGACAGCGCCCAGAGGCCATTCAGTGGGAGCAGCTCCCCGCCCAGACCCCGAGAGCCCCTGAAGGAGGTGGGAATGGGGGTCCAGGTCGGTCAGAGCGAAGGCGTGGCTTCCTGGGCTGATGCACAGGGAGGGGTGGGTCCCTGAGCAGCGAGAGGAGCCACAGACGTGGAACCCGGGAAACGGGCCTCATCGGGCGGGTGTCTTGGTGGCGCGGGACCCGCTCCGGTGCATCACGTCATAAAGGAGTCGGGGCCCGCCCCCCACTGCCCGTCACCTCTCAGGGTCTGGTCGGGGGTCCGGACGGATAAGGGAGCCGCTCGCTCACCCTGATCGGCAGGGTCCCCGCCCGCACCGCCGGGGGTCTTCATTTTCCTCGCATGTTGGCTTCCCCGCGCCTTTCATCACGGCCTCGGAGGTAATTGTTCCGTGGACACACGGCTCGAGGCCCGGGGTGCAGCCCACAATTAGTTTAGGGACCGCGATCTATAAATTTCGAGGCGCGGGAGAGAGGGCTGGGGTGCCGGGGGGCCATGGTTCCTAATGAAGAAAGATCGCACACCGGAAGGGTCTCCGCGTTACTCGAAGCAACTTAATCTCATCTGGGGGTGATTGGTGGGCCCCGGTAAATGTCTGGTGATCCTCGGGCAGGCAGGCGTGGGCGGGGGAGGGACTTGTTGTTGTTTGTGTTTCTTGCACTCCAAACTCAAAGGGAAACCTCCCCTCCGTGGGCTCGCCATCTGTGCAAACTCCATCTCGTCTCCTCCATCGCTGTCCCTCCGGCTCTGCAAAGCAGGACGGCTCAAAGGGGGACCTCGGAGAGGGTCGTCCTAGTTCTTGTTTATAAAAATAAACCGGCCGCCCGAGACGTATGTGAGGAATTTACATGGAGCAGCTGCACAAGCAAGTGTGTGAAGGGCCAGGGCCCCCGGGAAGCGGGGAGGGGAGGCGCTGGGACCCCCAGCCCCGCACAAGCAGCTCCCATAAAGCAGGAGGCGACCACGCTGGGAGATGAAAGGGAGGGAGGGAGGGAGGGGGACCCAGTCAGTTTCCAAGCAGGTCAAACGCCCTCCTCTCAGAAGGAGCAGTCTGTTCCCAGATGAGCCCCGAGGGCTGTCCTGTGTGTTTTTGGGGGTGGGTAGGGGGGTATGGGGGGATCAGACAGCAAAACAAGAAACAGAATCCAACCCAAGGCTCCCCGAGGAGCCACTGCTTTGAACGCTGGGTGCCGTCTGTCTTTGGACTAAAACGGAACCCAGTGGGCACTGTCCGCTCTCACAGGGGACGAGGGAGGCCTGTGGGGAGGGCCTGGCGGGGTTCCATCTGCCCCCCACCCCCAGCCACAGGGTGTCTTG
The DNA here is from genome assembly GCF_000147115.1 of Myotis lucifugus. Taxonomy (NCBI): domain Eukaryota; kingdom Metazoa; phylum Chordata; class Mammalia; order Chiroptera; family Vespertilionidae; genus Myotis; species Myotis lucifugus. Next base: position 256,514 of record NW_005871758.1, on the reverse strand, counting down.
AAGCCACTGCAGGTCAGGCAGGCAGGGGACTCACCTGCTCACTTTTTAAGTTTGTTTTTATTGATTTCAGAGAGGAAGAGAGAGAGAGAAACATCAATGATGAGAGAGAATCATTGACCGGCTGCCTCCTGCTGCCTCCCACCGGGGATGGAGTCCGCAAACTGGGCATGTGCCCTGACCGGGAATCGAACCGTGACCTCCTGGTTCATAGGTTGATGCTCAACCCCTGAGCCACGCTGGCCGGGCTCACCTGCTGACTTTAGATTTGTCTCTGAACCCAAATGGCAAAGACGAGACTAAGGGACAAGAGTCCACAGAATGCCAGGGCTGGCGCATCCTGAAAGATGGCTCTGCGAGTCCTCCTGGTCAGAGGGGAGAAGGGAAGCCTCGGAGGACAGGGACTGGCCCATCCTGCAGGGCGGTCAGTCTCTGTCCCCTCTCATCCTCTCTCCAGACAGAGCCTGAGTGATTTTTTTTAATTTAATATGTTTTTATTGCACCCAAACCGAACAGAAACCTCCTCCGTGGGCCCGAGATTTTTAGAGAGAGAGGAAGGGAGAGGGATAGAGAGATAGGAACACTGATGAGAAAGGAACTTCATTCATCGGCCGCCTCCTGCACGCCCCGGGGACCGAGCCCACAACCTCTGAATGTGACCTGACCCGGAATCCGACCAGCGACCTCCTGGTTCCTGGGTTGACACTCAACCGCTGACCCACACCGGCCGGGCATCTTTTAAAGACATGAGTACGGTCCCTCATTAGAGCCACTCTGTGGTTTCCAATAGCAACTGGAATAGCACCCAGAGTTCTTACTCATCCATGTGACCAGGCCCCGGCAGGTGTCCCCAAACTTCTCATCTGACCTCTCCCGCTCTCCTGGGGCTCTAGACACAATGACCTTCTCCGTGACCTTGCCAGACCCCCTCAGGGCCTTTACCCTTGCTGTTCCCTCCACCTGGAGTCTTCCTCCCCGGCATCTCTGCTTAAATGCTGCCTCCTGGGAGCGGGCTCCCCTCACTGCTACCTAACGCAACCTCCTCCTGCCTCGAGCCACACTCCATGAGCTCGCCTCACTGTTTTCTCATTAGAACACATCACAATCTGATATAAAATACGGAGCTATTATTTATAGTCCTTTTAAAAAAACCTCACTCTTTGTCTACCTCATGAGAGCAAGGGCCCCCTTTTGTCTTGTTCTCTTCAGTATTTCCGGTGCCTAGCATTGTGGCTGGCATGGGCTAGCCATGCATGCATTCATTCACTCATTCACTCATTCATTCATTCAACTATGTTTACCACAGTCACTTGTAACTGTTGGTCCCACGAGACGTACATTTTAGTCGGGAAAGCAAAACAGTACGTGAATGGGCAAGTAGATGCCAGGATACCGCTCTTAGGATTGTGGGAGGCGGTAAATGTTGGAAAAGTGCAGTAGTTCACAAGCGTCACGGGCTGAGCTCAGCGTCTTCTACCCAGGACTTGCTTCATGCTCCTAGTAGAAAAGGGAGAGAAACGCGTGTGTCCTCTCTACCCTGGTGAGCGAGAAATCCACTGGCAGCTTTAAAACGGCGTTATAGCTCTGGCCGCTTTGGCTCAGGGGATAGAGCGTCATCCTGCAGATCAAAGGGTCCCAGGTTCGATTCCGGTCAAGGGCATGTACCTTGGTTGCAGGCTCCTCCCCGGACCTGGTCTGGGGCGCATGCAGGAGGCAACCAATCGAAGTCATCGATGTTTTTCTCTGTCTTTCCCTCTGTCTTCCACTCTCTCTAAAAAACAAAAAAAAACAAAAAACAAAACAAACAAACAAACAAAAAACCAATGGAAAAATATTCTCACCCATTACCCCGAAGGAGTGGGGACATAGAGGCAGGGCACTTTTCGAAGTAGGTGGTCAATATATTGAGCACAGCTTAATCTTTTGTTCATTTAAGGACCCCCCCCCCCAGCAGTGGCAACCAGAGGCTCAACTTTTCTCTTTCTCATCTGTGTTCAAGGTGGGTGACCTCCTGGTACCAAGGAGCGCCGTGTCTCAGGGACCAAGAGGGTCTGGGTGGCTCCGGTGATATTTCCAGGTTGCAGGGGATCCTCTCCAGGACATGAGTGATGGGCACTAGCTCTCCAGGGCCCTCTTAGAAAGACGCAGGTCTTGCCCGGCCTTCACGAAGCTTCCTCTCACATTGTGTGTGTTGGGGAGGGAGAGCATGTGCACAGGCGTGTGCATCTTAGGGAGGTGGAGCACAAGGGAAAAGCACACGTGTGCATATGTGTGTGGAGTGAGTGCATATTAAGGTTATACCGCGGTGAAGAGCTCTTGAAATATCCGGTTTCTGGTCCTATATGGGAACTATGGACAAGTCATCTCTCTCTCTCTCCCTTCTCTGCTTCTCTCTCCCCCCCACCCCCAGTTTTCTCACCTGAAGGAAGAGGGTATCTTATACAGGCTGAATTAGACATGTCTACATCATTTGCCCTGAGCATATTTTACTCTAAAGTCAATAAAAAGACAATAAAAATGAAGGAGACAAAGACAAAGATTTTACTCTAAAGTCAATAACAAGACAATAAAAATGAAGGAGACAAAGACAAAGAAGAAAGAGGTGGAGCAGGAGAAGGTAGAATTCTTTGGGTCGTCTGTGATTTGTGTCTGATAGTCCCACCACTCGGCTGGTGGGTGTGTGTGTGTGTGTGTGTGTGTGTGTGTCATCTGCTTTATTCCTTTGAGGTCTCGGTGACTAGGAATATGCTCTCTTTTCTCATGAGAATGCTCATGTACAACAAATGGCGATCCCATATCCGCGAGGGCACAGAGCAAAGGGAGAAGCAAGTCCTTGCAGCTCAATATGGGGGTGACCCTGGAGACGCCACCCGGGTTCCCCTTTGTCCCGGCGTGACGCCCTCCTCGCCCCCTTCCTTCGGCTTTGTCTGAACCGGTTTCATCTCGGCATGAGCCCCCTCGTGCTCAAACATCTCCTCCTGGCTTTCTTGGCTTTTGTGTTTCGGGCAAGTTGTTGGAACATCTTTTTTTGGTTTAAAATTCTTTAAAAAAAAAAAAACGCCATGTGATTTCACTGATCTTACCAGAAACCAATAAAAACACATTACTTTAAAAATAACTCCCATAAAACCTCTTACTTGTGAAAAGCTTTCATTCTAATAAAATCGGAGCAAACCCAAACCTTTTAAGGCCGCTCGCAGGCATACGTGGGCTTGGCCTGTCCCGCGCGCTGGCCTCTGGTGGGGATGGAGGTACCAGATCCCCACTCTGCCTGCAGGGGTGCGGGTCCAAGATAAATGCACCCGCCTGCTTTGGGGGGGAAAAGCCCGGCAGGAGAGCGGCCCCGCCCCACGGGAGGCCGCGCGCGCTGCGTTTTGCCAACATAGCCACTGGGAATCGGCAGTCTTTTCCGTCGTGTGTGAGGTTGTGGCTGGTGTGTTTCTCCCTCCCTTTCCTTTCAGTTCCCTAAATATAGAATTAATGGGTTGTAGGGAAAGTCCGATCGCCCTTGCTCGAGGCCGGAGAGTGGAAAGAAAATACGTCTTTCTCCGCTGGTTTCAAACTTCCCTCCGGGCTGGTAGGTCACGGGCTAGATCCGCTCTGAGGGACGCGTCAAGGGCTGTGAAGTCTGAGGAAAAGGAGAAGGGAGATGGTCTTAAAGCTTCGGGCCGAGGCGTGGCTCCGGGTGCGGGTGACCCTGGTCAGCTGCGCCAGGTCGGCTGCCCCGAGCTCCCCAGCGGAGGATTCTGGGCTCAGACTCTCAGGCGGCTCTCCCCAGAGATCTGGGATGGGGCTCCGGGATTTAAGTGACTGTTATTGTTGTTGCTGATCCTCACCCAAGGATATGTGTTCCATGGATTTGTAGAGAGTGGGGAGGCAGGAGGGGGATGGAGAGAGAGAGAAACATGGACGTGAGAGAGACACATCAATGGGTTTCCTCCACCCCGACCGGGGCCGGGGATTGAACCCGAAACCCAAGTACATGCCCTTGACTGGGAGTTGAACCCGTGACCCTTCAGGGTACAGGTCGCCACTCTAACCACTGAGCCACGCCGGCCAGGGCTATTGTTGTTGGTTTTCATGACGCCTCGGTGACTCAGGGGTGCAGACAGTCTCAGAACCAGAGGTGTCAAAACAAAAGCCACCACGAAAGATAATTAGATGAAAAGTTTTTCCTCCCAAGAACCAAGCAGGAGAAGACGCAATTGGCTGCTGGGTCGGTGTTGTGACCCTGCCCCCTCCAGGTGTTTGAACATCCTGAGCCTGGGACACATCCCCCCGCAGAAGGGATCTGAGAGCAAGTAAAGATGGGGAGAGCTCCAAGCTGCACCCCCTTGCAAGACTCCCGGGCTCTTAAAAAGTCTGTAAAAGGGACCAGGATGACGCCCACAAAAGGAACATAGTTTGTGATGTTTAACAGCGCGCTTCTCCAATGAACGTGACCACAGAACTGCTTCTTCAAGGAAATTAATTAGAAGAAGATTCGTGTGGTAATGACATCACTGTAGAAAAACTACATGTCAAAATAGTATAGATAATATAGTATTATAAAATTAAAATACAAAGTATTTTAATATCGCTATTTGCCCTTTCTCTATAATAGAAGTGTCAGAGAGGAAAGAAAATTAGTAAAATGTATATGAAAATAATATATAAATTGATTAATAAATAAACAATAACATGAAACAACAAAGACATGATATAAAAATAACAGAAACATGATATAAAAACAACATTGATAAAAACAATGACTGATAAAGTGATTAAACTTATTCTAATATCTCCCTGTATACCACGTTAAGAGTAAAAACACTTTCAGAGTGCTTGACTAATTTCCCTTGTGATGAAGTATTTACACCTTTAATTTTAATGTCACACACTCTTCGAACTCGAGAGAAAGCAACATATAACTGACCATGTCCAAAAAACGGGTTCAGGTAGGAATATGCCTACTCTGTCTAGAGTTTGTCCTTGTGATTTATTAATAGTCATCGCAAATGCTGGCATCACGGGAAACTGTCTTCGAATTAATTTAAATGGGAGGCCAGTGTCAGACGGGGACAAATCAATTCTTGGAATCAGAACCATCTCTCCTTCAGCAGATCCTGTTAATACTTCAGCTTCGATTATGTTAGGTCTCAATCTTGTGGTAATAAATCTAGTACCATTACAAAGACCCCATTTACTGTTAAGATTTCTCAGTAGCATGATGATTGCACCTACTTTCAATTTTAATTTATGACACGGCATTCCCAAAGGAGTAATACTATTAAGGAATTCAATGGGAAAATTTTCCTTGCTCGAGTCAACGTTTATTTTTAAATTGCCATTATGCGTCATATGTACCAGCGGGTTGGTCACACAGACAGTAAATTGGACAGATGGTCGGTCACTTAGCCACTTAGCCTTTTATATATATAAAATATATATACATATATACATATATATATATATATATATATATATATATATATGTGTGTGTATATATATATATATATGTCAATCTACAGACCTATGGGACATTTTTTAAGAGATGCAGCTATAGCCCTGCCGGCATGGCTCAGTGGTTGAGCATTGACCTATGAACCAGGAGTTCACAGTTCGATTCCCAGTCAGGACACATGCCTGGGTTGCAGGCTCCATCCCCCAGCATGGTGTGTGCAGGAGGCAGCTGATCCATGACGCTCTCTCATCATTGATGTTTCGCTCTCTCTCTCCCTCTCCCTTCCTCTCTGAAATCAATACAGATATATTTATATTTTTTAAATGGAACTTGGTTGTTTCTGACAGGGCCAATGGAAACCAGTGGGGAGGGTCACCGCTTCCCGTTGCCATGGAGATGGGGAGATGCTGGTGCTGTCCCCCTGGCGCTTATGGGATCAGAGCCTCTGGTGGAGTTCTCAGCAGGAAGCCTGGCTGGACAGCCCTGCTGGTGATGGGGCTTTGGCCTCCACGGTCCTTTGTGGACACATGTCATTTTTGCCACCCAGGAGCCGGCACCAACGTGAGTCCCTTTGGCTCGTGCATCCTGCCAGCTTCCGAATCCCCGTACGTCTTCCTTGTTTCTTGACGCTGTTGCTCCGACAGCTTTTGAAGGGCTTTTCAAACAACACCAAACGCATGTTGTGTTCTCGACAAACGGCTTCCCAACGACGGTATTATTTATTCATTAGTGCTCCATTCAGAGCGCAGTGCCCCGTGCTACTTGGAAAAATAAATGAAAGAAAAGCAATATCACTCTACATCCCCAACGTACAGCTGTCTGGGAGCCCAGCTCTGTCCTACAGCGCCGCCCCGGGCCGGTCCCCCGTGTCCCTGCTCTGTTTATCTGTCTCTTCGTCGCGCTGTCTGCCCGGATGGACCGAACTCGTCATTCTGTGGGCTCAACAACTATCTTGATCCGTTGGTGCGAGTGTTTTCAGTTTGTCTGAAACTTAAAACACATTTTCCCCAAGCGCTTTTTTCCTCTTAATTTTTAAACTCGTATATTTTAAGGAAAATTTAGCCCATGTGTTTCTCGTTATTCCTGATTCATTTGCACTCAACGCATCAACATGTTGCTTTGCAAAAGCTGTTTGCTTTCCAAGCGGACTCCTGAAGTCCTGTTTTGTTACCTGCGGCGGCCTGGCTACCACCCCCTTCTCTTCCTTCTATTTTTTTTATTTTATTTTACTGCTTCAAACACACACTTTTCTTAGGATCAGGACTTTTTTTGCCCCCAGCAGCAGATAGGTGGGCCGGCCTCTTGTAGGAAAAACTGATGCAGACGTGGATTCCCGCTCCGTCAGTCCCACCTCGATTCTGTGAGAGCCCAGCCTGCGGGAGAAGGGGCAGCCTGCAGTGCGGGCCTCCGCTCCCGCCGCCTCCTCTAGATAATAAACGATAATAAACGTGGGGCGCGAGAGAAGAGCGGTTTAGGATACAAGCCTGGGAGCAGCCGATTTCTCAGTTTAACCCCATCTTAACCCCTTGGGCTCACTCCTCTCACCTATACGTGGGGGTGGCAGCCGAGCCCCATCACGTACTGGGTGACAGTGAGGATCGATGGGTACACTGCACGCACGGCTGGGCCACGCGTGACAAGGGCCTAGTAAGTGCTCAATTATTGCACAGAAGGCCCCTCCCACCCAGGTCCGCACACCTTCTCTCAGTGAGATGCTCGGGTCTGTCGCATTGAGGTTGCCCCAGAGGTAGGGCCTGAGACCAGGAGTCAAGCACATGTAATGGAGGGGTTTATCCTAAGACAGTGGTCGGCAAACTCATTAGTCAACAGAGCCAAATATCAACAGGACAACGATTGAAATTTCTTTGGAGAGCCAAATTTTTTAAACTTAAACTATATAGGTAGGTACATTGTTATGAACTTCATTAGGCTACTCCTAAGCTGGCCTTTGCTAAAAACGTCCTCAATCTGATTGAGATACGTCCGCTGAGGTCGACCCCTTCCAACTCTCCCATCCACACTCGTCTTGTATACTTGTTTCGTCCATCTCCTTTCTGAAAACCGACTTCTGCGCACGGGCCACGGAGTTTCAGTCGTACTGTACGTGCGCGCCCGCACGTGGTATTTTGTGGAAGAGCCACACTCAAGGGGCCAAAGAGCCGCATGGGGCTCGCGAGCCGCGGTTTGCCGACCACTGTCCTAAGAGATTCCCAGAGGAGCGTAGGGAAGTGGGTCAGGCAGGGCGCTCCGGAGAAAGAGAGCCAAGAGGGTTGTGTATGAGGCATGCCCTTTCCCAGGGCTCAGAAGCCGTGGGGCCGTGACGAGGTTGACCTTCTCGCTGTGTGACTCTGGGCAAGCGCACGAACCTCTCTGAGCCTCCATGTTCTCCTGCGGGATGATGATCACGAACATAGTTCCTACTTCACGGAGCTGTGAGGAGGAGGAAGATGAGTTGGTACGTGGAATGCGTTTACAACAGAGTTGGGCACGTGGGGAGACTCAACAAAGTGGTGGCTGTTATTCTGAGACCAAGAATGCGAGAGTTTGAGTCCAATGAGCCCGATCCAAACCCTGACTCTCTCGTGTCCTTATCTGTCCTTATCTGTCCTGGGACCGAGTGAGGTCACCCTGGGCAAATGTGTGGCCGCTGGCATTTCCTGTGCTCTTTGCACTTGGCATTTTGCAATGCCTCTGGGATACCTCTCAGCCACCTGTCCATCTTGGGAGCGTCCAGAGAGCCCCTGACAATGGCCCTTTGGAGGAGCCACCTTCCAAGTGACAATCTAGCAAATGGGGTGGCACGGTGCGGCCTGAGCAAGGGGACCCCGCAGCCCCGAACCCCGAATTGTGTTCCACAAGGCCTTGAGCCCTTAAACTGCTGACGTTGAGGTTTATGGTTTTCCAATATTTTATTATGAAGATTGCCGAGCAGATAGCGACGTTGAAAGCATTTCATAGTAACACTGTATACCGCATCTCGAGTCTCCCATTAACGTTTTATAAGGCTCGCTTCGTTGTGTATCTGCCCATCCATCTGTGCCTTCACTGAGGGTTTGCATGTGGAACGTGGGGCCGGGAAGCTGCCTGTCGGTGATGGTGATGGTATCTGGCAAACCTTCTATAGCGTGGACTCCTCCAGCCGCTGGGATGGAGCAGGAATCAGAGCAGGTCACATTCGAAAGAGTTTCCCGAGTTTCCTTTAAGAGTCAGAAGTGACCTAAAAAAATTCCCCTTTAGATGCAGCGGCTTGATTGCTCTTTGCGACATGCAGTTGGCACAGTCAGATCAGCTGAGCGACCCCCTTTCATTTAGCTGGAGGACAGCGTGCGTTAGGAGAGGGAACTGGTCCCTGGTCCCACAGAACCAGGTATCAGCAGAATTGAGGTATTGGGGCCCCATGGGGATTCCGTGATCACATTGCCCCCCAGTCGACTCTCAAGTCGTCTCCTTCATGTTTTTAGTCCCTACAAGCTGGTTGAGAAGGCAGACCTGTGAGATCCCTGCTCCCCGCAAAGGTGAAATCCCCATGAAATCCCACGTGGAATAACCCATCCCTGCAAAGCACCAAGAAACATGTTAAGAGGAAACATATTTATAAGAACAGAACATTCTGCGTCCATGCGTGTGTCCGTGTCTGTGAGCTGTGTGTGTGTGTGTGTGTGTGTGAATCTGAGTGTGCCCAAGAAGAAGAAATGAATCCGTGTCCTTCTATGTTTTTTACTGCTTTTCAAATGCATTTGGTCCGCCTCTCTGACTGCCCTCCCTGCCAGATGCGGGCATGGAAATTCTGGCTTCAGAAAGGAGAAGGCTAATGGGATACAATCAAATTTTAGCTCAACGAGGCAGAGTCAAATTACCCCAAAGTCAGCAGTGACCCCTTACCCAGAGGTCCACGCAGCACCCCAGCGCCCACCAAGGGGCTGCCCGGGGAGTCCCTTCAGCTCGAGGTCTCACGTGCATTTCTGGCACCGGCATCGTTTCAATTACGGGACCGTTCACACCTCCATGGACACATGCCACGGAGCTTGCTCCTCGCCTGGTACATAATTTCAGGTAGAAAGAAAAGAGGGTGTGTTTCCTCCTGGCCTATCATATCTCGGTCTTTTGTTCAGGGAGGTATTTGCATACCTAAAGGGAAGTGGCCTCTTTAATTTCTTTCCCTGCTCCTACTCAGCCAAGGCCTATTAAGAAGTGCTCTGTATCCTGTAATCAGACAAGTTATACAGCACGCACCCTTAGGCGACAGCGATTCTAAACAAGCTGGAGAAGTCCTTTACAATAAATGATTAGCATGGGAAGACACCATTCATAATTAACTTTTTTTTTCCTTTCTGTTTTGGTTGGCAGATGGTCTGAGGCATCCAAGCATGGCCTATTGCCCGGGTCTTTATTCTGAATAGAGCGGGGCAGGCTTGGGAAAATGCTGGCTGCTCAGCTCGCTCCTTTAGAAAAAAATAACCTAACCCCTCCTCCCATTGGTGTTCAAGGCTTGGAGAGAGCTCTAGAAGGGTGTGGAGCAGATCACATGACTGTGTCTACGGGTCCTTCCCCGGCCTTCTAAGATCACAGGTTGTATAGCCCTCATGGTGGATTGATTAGTATGTGAAGGGGCCCGGCTCTCCATCCCCATGCGTTGCCATGGAACTTGGTCATGCTCTCTCACGCTGAGCCTGGAATCTGCCATCTGACTTGCTTTGGCCAATGAGATGTTAGCAACAACGAGGCTTGACTCCCTCTTGTGCACTTGGACTTGTGACCTCCTAACCTTCTCCCATGACCACATGAGAATGTGTTCGTGATGGGTGATGAGAGACTCAGGAAACAGACTGGGTCCACTCCGCTCACCTCGGCGGAGACCGCCCTTGGATGGGTCATCCGCCAGTCGCCGCCCAACAGGTGAGTGAGCCCACCCAAGATCGGCCGAGCCCAATCCAGATCGATTCGATCCTGCGGACTCTTTAGCTCAGCAAAAATTGATTGTCATATGGCACAGAGGTTTTGTGGGTTTGATTACGCAGCATTATGGTGGCAGTGGGTAACGGATACAACCCCCTTTACCGGATGTCACCGAGAGCTTAGGTTCTTTCCCATCCTGCTTTCGGGGAGCAATTTCCTACTCAACCCTAAGAACCCTCCTTTGAGAGCCCCTTGGAGGCGTAACGGATGCGGGTCAGAGTCGAGCTCTTCATACAGAGCCTGGCACATGCTGGCCCTCCGTTAGGATGCTCGTAAGATCTCAAGGCATCCATGTGCCATGTGCCCGTGCACAGAATAGCCGGTTCTTCACGCTTTTCTGTCAGGTATGCAGGCCAGGGGCCAGGTGCCCAGCTCATACGTCTCCAGGTAGTAGATCTGGGCCTGAGCCTGGGCTTTATGCCTTCCTTGCTCAGAGTCTGTCTTTTTTTAAACTCAGAGTAGAGATGGAGCATTTGGCTTCAGTTTGAGCTACAGTGGGGAGCCAAGCGCCCGTCCGGGCCAAATCCGCGTCTTCCCGCGCTCTGGCCAGGCCATGAAAACGCGCAGGGATCTGCCCTGGTTGGCGGGGAGGGGCTGGAGCCAGATGAGGGCCCCACGGCTCCCAGCGCTGGGTGCGATTTCCCGGGAGTGCAGGGGCGGAGGGCGGCGGGCAGCGTGGCGGCTGAGCAGGTGTGTGAGTCACATGAGCCAAAGAACCTTCCCCCGGGCTCGGCCAGACCACAATGCATTTGGCCCTGGGCCTGTTTTCCCCTTAAAACTTTAAGCCCATGAGTGTTTTCAGGGGAATTTAATCCACATGTTTTTATTCATTTTTATTCATTTGCATTTAGCTCATAAAAATGTTGTTTTTAAGGAGAGGGGGGACGGCCAAGAACCACTTTTTTTCCTGTTCTTCTTCCTCCTCCTCCTCCTCCTCCTCTTCCTTTTCCTCCACCTCTACCTCCACCACCTCCTCCCTCCTTGTAAGTCTTCTTTCTTAGGAAAAGAAATGACTTTTCGTCCGTGTTATTTGTCGAAATATCTAAGACCAAGCCTCTGAGCTTGGTTGGAAGTGAGTCCCCATGGATCTGAACAGATGCTCAGTGGCTCCTTCCAGGGCAGGATCTGAAACAGTAGTTGTGTGTCCATGTGTGTGCTGATGCCCCCACAGGGCACATGGAGGGCAGTGCTGCTTATCACAGTGTGACATGAGCCGTCTCGATGACTCACACGAGGGCGAGGGGGCAGGTGGCTGGAGGGATGCTCTCTCACAGACAGTTTCTGGAAACCCGGCATGAGAGTGTGTGTTCAGACACTTGATGTCCTAAGGGGTTCTCTCACGGACATCCTAGCCCTGGACCCAGAGTCCAATCAGCACATCGGACCGTCTCCTGGACCCCGCCCCATGAGGAGACACTCAGCATTCACGTGGAGGGACGCAGTGGGAGGAGGGTCCCCGTCCACAGCAGGGAATGAACGGGAAGACCAAGGTCAAGGTCAAGGTCAACTGCCCTTTGAACACGGTGACCATGCTCTCCAAAAAATTGCCTTAAATAAGAACTTTTCTTTCTCCACCGGGAAGGAGCTAGGGAGAGAGCAGCCAAGAGCTGGGCTGAAGAGCGCCCAGGATCCTGGCGTCGAGCTGTAGAGAGAGCTGTCTTCTCGCTCGTGGGTAACAGTCTAGAGTTTTTACCAGCAAAGGCGAGAGCACACTTGTTCTCCTCTTCTACCCCTCCCAGCACGTAGAGCAGGTCCCACCAATAAGAGGTGCTTGATTGAAGTTTGGGTGAGTTGGACATCACTGTAGTCGTCTCCTGGGAGACACAGGGAAGCACCCAGGTTTCAGGTTTTGAATCTGGGGCTTGAGATCTTTGTGCAAAGTAGTTTCATTTCCTGTGGTTTGTTTTGGAGGCGACCTCCTCGTCCAATTTGTTTTGCTGGGAGGTTGGGAACGGATTCTGCATTGGGGCTCAGGAGGCCTGGCTGTGCTTGACTTGGTGGCTGGATGAGGGCAGCAAATGTCCTTTCTCTGGGACTCACTTTTCCATCTTTGAAATGGAGACCCTAGCCCGGCCGGTGTGGCTCAGTGGTTGAACATTGACCTATGAACCAGAATGTCATCGTTCAATGCCTGGTCAGGGCACATGCCAGGGTTGTGAGCTCGATCCCCCGTAGCGGGTGTGCAGGAGGCAACCGATCAATGACTCTCTCGTCATTGATGCTTTCACCTCTGTCCCTCTCCCCCTTCCTCTCTGAAGTCAATAAAAATATATTTAAAATGGAGCCCCTACGACCACAGGACTTTAGGCTCACCTCGCTCAGTTGACCTCGTTTTGTAGCTGAGCAAGGGAATGAATCTTTAGACCCAGCGCCGTCGACCCTTTAGGAAGCCGGCAGGCACAGCGGGCAGCGCGTGGGCCCCGGGCCAGACTGCGTGGGTTCCAATCCCACCTCAGTCCGTTCCCGGCCGTGTGACTTTGGGCAAGTTCCCCGGTCTCTCGGAGCCTGGCTTGCTTCATCTGAGAGAAAGGATACCAATAGCAAAACCTGCCTCGGACGCTGTTAGGAAGAAACGACGTGTGGAAAGAGCTGGAACCGCAGCTGGGCCGGCGTAAGGAGGACGTAAGCATTAGCTTGTCTCATCGATCCAAGTCTATGCAGTGTCCCGACGGCACCCACTAGGGTTACAGCCGCCTGCTGAGGTTCCCGTGGGCATGTTGCCCTCATCTGACCGCTAAGAACATGCGTGTGGCTGGGCCCCTCGCCACATCAATGACTAGTGAACTGGAGTGAGGGGACGGGGCCTGGGGTTCCGTGTTTTTGCTCCGCAAAGCAGTTCTCTCGTGCACGGCTTGGGCTGAGAGCCACAGCTTGGCTCCATCGCCCTCAACTGCGTCAGATTACCACCCCCTGCCCCCCCTTTCTCTTAGAAAAAAGTACAATTTGTAATCTTTTATTTTTATTATTTTTGGGGGGTATTCCTCACCTGAGGTTACTTTTTCATTGATTTTTTTTTTTAGAGAGAGAGAGGAAGGGAGGGAAAGGAGGGGAAGAGAGAAACATTGATGTGAGAGAGACACATCGATTGGTTGCCTTCCACATGCACCCTGAAGGGAGCCAGGGATCAAACCTGCAACCCAGGGATCGTGCCCTTGACCGGAAATCGAACCTGCAACCCAGGGATCGTGCCCTTGACCAGAATCAAACCTGTGACCCTTGGTGCACAGGTTGATGCTCTAACCACTGAGCACACCAGCCAGGGCCAATTTGTCATCTTCACGTGTACGTGATTCCTTAACGACTTATCAAGGTCTCATGCTTTTGCACGGGGCACACGTTGCTTTTCAATGTTATTCTCACTTCAAGGATGTAAAAAAAATACATTTTTTTTCTATTTTTTCCCCCCTTTTCATGAAAGCCCGGGTGGGGGCTGAGCTCAGGCACACTGGGACTTATTTCAGAAGAGCCAGACCAGCCCCCCACCCACCATCTCCCCCTCACGCCCCGCACCCCCCCCCCCCAGAGAGAGACACACATCGGATCTCTCCAGTCATTATCATTTTAATGTGCGAAATGACATTATGCTGAAAAGAAGGGGTTCATAAATTAGCTCTGATTTTAGAAAGTTTCCTAGCCATTGTATAAATGACAGATCTATAAAAGAAGACTGAAAATGAATTTCAAATTCAAAAAAAATAATCCCATGTTTTTATGGCAAGCTTCAAACAAAAAGTTCTCGGAGCAATGTTTCTGGGGAGGCGCGCGCGGGGGCCCCTGGGGCTGCGAGCTGCCTGGAGGGGGGCAGGAGGCTCCTGATTGGAGGGAAATCAGGGTCCTCAAAGGCAGGTGACAGTCACCGTGCCCGGAAGCCAGGACCCGGCCCCAGAGGCCAGCGGGAGGGCAGCCTCGTCATCCAGTTGGAGGGAGGCGAGGGGAGGGGTGTGTGGGAAAGGACTGCGCACGGTGATTGACGGGCCTGGAGGCCTGGATGCGGTTGATGGATGGAGTTATACCTTGAACGTCTCAACACTCGCCTTTTCATGTGGGGCTCGGATCCGCAGAATAGAACTGATCGATTTTCCTCTTCCATTCGTACCCCCCAATTTTTTTGTTGTTAATCCTCGCCCCAGGATATTTTTCCGTTGATTTTTAGGGCGAGTGGAAGAGAGAGGGAGAGACAGAAACATCGATGTGAGAGAGACACATCGATGGGTTGCCTCCTGCATGCGCGCCGACCAAGGCCCGGGCCAGGGAGGAGCCTGCAACTGAGGTACATGCCCCTGACCGCAATTGAACCCGGGACCCTTCGGTCCACAGGCCGACGCTCTATCCACTGAGCCACACCGGCTAGGGCCGTACCTCAAATTTTACATAACGTCAGAGAAGCCTTTTGGGAGAAAGGTTACCCTGAATGCGGGTGAATTGGTTTCCGTAAACTGGTTACGTTGGAATGCCTTCCACCCGTTTCCTTCTCATTCATCAGGTGAATATCTAGTTCCCTCCCGTGACAGAGACAATGAGGGGAGGGACATGGATGCCTGTCGGAGGGCCTGGCGTGGTCCGGAGTGAGGCCAGACAGCAAACCCGGGTGGGGAGGCCCCGGGAGGGCAGAGGAGAGAGGAGAAAGGTAGCCTGCACCCCAAGCCTGAGGGAGGGAGAGAAGAGGCTGATACTGGAATCACAGTGAGCCCCACACCTTCGTGAAAACTGTCACATCAGGGGGTCGGTGGGTCGTGCAAAGGTTAGGGAGCCCTTTCCTGTAGCCGTGTGGGGTCTTGGTGGCTGGAACTGGCCAGGGCAGGGGGGGCTGGGAGCAGTCACCCAGTTTCTGGTTCTTCCCTCAGCTCACCCCAGTGTTGGCGATGAGCGGGTCCAGCAGGTGGGTTTTAGGGGGTGGTAAGGACAGGGCGCCGTGGCCATGAGCTCAGCTTGGAGAGCTCAGAGGAGGGGCCACCCCTGCAGGCAGGATGGGGAGAGAGCCACAGGCTCCTGGAAAACGAGCTGGAACTCCTGATGAGAGAGCCAGGGGGCCAGGAAGGGAAGCAGAGAGGCCTGCGAATGTGGGGTTCATTGGTTTCCGTAAACTGGGTAGGTTGGAATGCCTTCCACCCAGTCTCCTCCCCACTCTCTGGGTGGATAGTAACCCCCTTTCATGATAGAAACAGAAGAAAGAGAGGAAAATTGAGACACGTTTCCTCGACTCCCAGGCAGAGCGGTCCCCAATTCCGGCAGAAGGTCGTGGCCGTGACCCTTTCCTGTCCTCACGCTCCATCTCTGGTGGCTCCGTCGCCTCCCCTCGACACCAGCCTGGCCTCGT
>NW_005871758.1:239079-240595 GCF_000147115.1 Myotis lucifugus | reverse complement strand
CAGGGTCCCCGGGGGAGGGTTCCGGTGGAAAGCAAGGCTGGGGAAGACGAATGCAGCTGGGACGTCCTGCCCGTTTCCTTTCTCTCTCGGACTCTTGGTAAACACCAGCAAATATCACACTGCCAGGTGTTCCGGGCGGGGAGGTGGGGGGGGAGGTCTCTTCCCGCCGTAAACTCAGCCTGGACGGTCCCCTCTCCAGGTTTTTGCTCAAGCCGCCCCCTCCGTGTGGAGTGCCTTCCCCACCCATCTCCACCTGTTCAGCCTGCCCACCATCAAGGACCCAATAATCACCCTCTGTTCTCTCCCCCAGCTCGGCCTCCCAGCTCCATGACAAGATTTAGGGGCCTGCTTCGAGGCATCTCCTGCTTTTCTAGCTCTTGCTCGTCTCCAGCTAAAGCCTAGTTACTTGTACGTATGTCCGTCTTGCTCACGGTCCCTGGAGGTCCACGGGACAGAGACCTCACCTTTTCCTCCTCCATCCTCGCTTATTTCCCCTCCTGAAGGTCACCTCTGCCAGCCCCACCATTCCTCCTTCTCCTCCTCCCCTCTTCCTTCTCACTCCTTCCCTTCTCTTTCTCACTGACCTGCTTCATTTAGAAAAATAAATATATTTTTATAGATTTCAGAGAGGAAGGGAGAGGGAGAGAGAGAGAAACATCAATGAGGAGAGAGAATCATGGACCGGCTGCCTCCTGAACACCCCACACTGGGCATTGAGCCTGCAACCCTGGGCATGTGCCCCAACCGGGAATCAAACCATGACCTCCTGGGTCATAAATCAAGGTCAAGCACTGAGCCACGCCGGCCAGGTGACCTGCTTTTTTTTTTCTTTTTAAATAACAAGTCCCATTTCTGCCTGCTAGACACTTTCCTTGTATTATCTCACTTAATCCCAACAACCATTCACTCTGCACAGCGGCGCTGCGTCATTTCACCTGGGCCCCTGAGCCGATGGCGGTTTTTGGCATGTAAATCGACGTGCTGGGTGCTGAGGCCAGAATCCAGATCCCACCTTGTGGGGAGCCGGGGCCACGATTCTCCACAAAACACAGCCTCCCGGGGTCCCCCACAGCCCCGACCCCGGCCTTGCGCACATGGTGGGTTTTATGCAAATGTGTGCTGCGTGAATGAACAGATGTGGACTCATCGGGCCATTTAAACTATATTTAAAATAGCCGAGGAGATCAGATCGTCGGCGCCCCAGCCATTTGCGCGTCTGCCCGTGGCCGCCAAGGCCTCCACACAGCGCGTTCGCCGTGGTCTGCGGGTTAATGGGCAGGTGCGCGCTCGCTCCTGTGGAAATGAGCCCTCGTTAGCCTGTCTTCTTTATCTCAAGGCTGACATTTATGAAAGGTGAGCCGGCCGCCTCTCTGGAAGGCGGGCTCCTGCCCCGACACAAATTATTTCCAGGGTTTGTTTTCCTGGAGTCCACGCTGTGGGCTTTTTTTGGCAAGATTTTTTGTAAAACATGAAACTTGGGTTTGCAGATGAGAGGCAGGGATCTGGCGGCTCCATC
>NW_005871758.1:236936-238267 GCF_000147115.1 Myotis lucifugus | reverse complement strand
AAGGAAACAGAGTCATCTGCCCCCCACTCCACCCCCCCAAAGTCCTCTGAGGCTCTGGGCAGAGCCCCTGGGAGAACTCGTAGGGGAAACAGAACCTCCGTGTTAGGAAATCAAAGCTAAATGCCCCTTCCCCAGGATTCAGACTTGGAAATTGTCTTTCTCCACAGACGAGGGGAATTGCGGTATTGATTGCATTTACTTCCTCGTGACACAAAAGGTAAATTAATCCTCTTAGAGCAGAAAACATGTTTTTATTACATCCTGAGTAATTTCCTTTGAAAAAGAAAAACATTTTTTTAAAGCCCCTGGCAGTAAAGCTAGATTTCTCCCCACATCTCAGATGAGAACGGGTGTCATTATTCATGCATAATCTGATTCCAAGTGATTCCTTGTTTACAGTTTGTTTTTTCGTATTTCCTTATGTAAGCAAGAATTAATACACTCAGACATGAAAGAAATAAGCTAAATTATTTTTACGGCTTCTCTTTAGGACGTACAATATGTCTTCTTTAACGCTCAGTGACACGCAAACAGTCGGAGAAAAGCGCAAATAAATGCCTTTGGGAACAAAGGCAGATATCCGGGCGGCAGGGGGGAGGATGTGCTGCCCTGCGGGCCTGCTGGGCGCTCCCTTTCCCGGAGGGAGCCGGCTGGGGACTGGGACGGTCTGGGACTCACCATGGAGCTGGCCTGCCCGGCCACCAGGTGCCGGCTCCCCCTGGCACGCCGTCTCGGCGAGCCTCCCGGCCGAGCTGAAAGCAAGAAGGGCATCCAGATGGGCACGCTTCCTGCACATCTGGGTTGGCGGCTCCGGGCGGGGGGAAGCCGTGGATATCCTCAGTCTTTGCGTTTCCAACCTGGCGAGCGGCCCGCACACTCGGGTGCGTGCACACAATCTGACGATCGTCTCTGTGTTCATTTGTCAGCTAGTTGATCGGCGAGTTTGTCATGGTTTTCAAGCCCACGGGCAATTTTAAAGGTAAAATTGATTATGTATAACATTATACTGCACGTTTCAGATGGAAACGGTTCTATTAACCCACAAGAGGCCTCAGTGCCCGGGAGAGAGAGAGAGAGAGAGAGAGAGAGAGAGAGAGAGGATCCAAGGCTGGAATTTAAGGAGGAACCCCTCTCAGGTGCGGGCCCCTCCCTCCCATGACCCTGAGGGCCATGTCTCCTTAAATTTGCACCCCAGCCACCTCTTTGGCCTCCCCCTAGTCTCAGCCCCAGACGCTTCTATGTGTAAAGGGATTCCAAATCCTGTTCATACTCTGCTCCTGGACCTCTTTTCCTGGCATCTGAGTACCTTACGTTCTGCTAACCCCCACGTG
>NW_005871758.1:227412-236628 GCF_000147115.1 Myotis lucifugus | reverse complement strand
GAATAGCATATCTCGGACCGGGATTATCACGTGCGGCGGTAACAAGGCTGTAAAGTTTGACCTTATGAATCCAGAATACGATGGCCGCTGGGAGCTGGAGCCTCCTGGATCCTGGGCCAGCCTTCCCCCCCCCTGCCCCCACCCCCGCGCTCTCTTTGAAGAGAGAGACTCGCTTTATTTTCACTCCAACTCAAATAAAGCGTCTTCCTTGTCATCTGTGAGTAGGTCTTGGGCTCAGAGGACCGCTGGACCTGACACAGCTAGAGCTTATGTAAGTTTTAAAAACAGAGGAGAAACTACATAAAAGCAGAGAAAACCTAGCAGTTGTGTAGCTCAAGGGTTGGTGAACTTCTTCTACAAGGGTCAGCTGGTCAGAGGGTTAGACATGCAGGCCCTCTTGCCTCTAGCTGTTCCTCAAATCCGCCTTCCATCATGAAAGCAGACAGCGCATACATGGGTGATCATCGCTGTGTCCCAATAAAACTTTATTTACAGAAAGAGGTGGCCAGGAGGGCTTGGACTATAGGTCATGGTTTGTCAAATCTTGGAATAGCTGAGTGATGACTTGCCTAATCTACCTTAGGTTGAATCTCTGTAATCATCCATCCATCCATCCATCCACCCGTCCACCCATCCTCCCAGCTAGCCAGCCATCTATCCACCTGTCCATCCGTCCGTCCTTCCGTCCATCCGTCTGTCCTTCCGTCCGTCCGTCCGTCCGTCTGTCCACCCATCCTCCCAGCTAGCCAGCCATCTATCCACCCAGCCAGGCGGCCACTTCTGGATTCATTGCGCGCTTATTGAGGGTCCCGCACCGTACACGAAGCACAGGCGTCTCGATCAGCTGGCGCATCACGGCTTTCATTCGCTCTGGGGCTGGAAGGCACGTGGGGATTGGGGCTCTACGGCTCCGACGGTCACTGAGGTCAGGGAAGCTGAGGCAAGGCCCCGAAGTCAGGGCACCTTCCTTTCGTTCGCATCCAACTGACTCTCCTGCACCCGCCTTCGTGCCAGGCTGTCTCTTTGACTCTTGGATGCCTCCTTGAGCTGCAATGAAAAAAAGCAAGCAAATAAGAAAATCTCCTTAAAATGGGGGTCGGCCACCTAAACGCCCTTTGCCCAGGCGAAGCGTGGGGAGTGGAGCTCGGAGGCCCTTGGAGAGGCGGTCCCGGCCTTGGCAACACCCACAGACCCTCTTCCTTTCACACCTGCCAGGGGCTCCCGCTGCGCCCTTGGCCACATTTGTTGGACCTTGTTGATCCCAAGCCCTCCAAGTGCTGTCCCTGGTCCCCACCATCCCCTGAGTGCGTCCTCACCCCGTTCAGTGCAGAAGAGCTTCTGAAGTCTACCGCCGGCCTGCAAACACTGCCAGTGCTCTGTCCCTGGTGCTACCCGGCCGGTGTGGCTCAGTGGTTGAGCGCTGACCTATGAACCAGGAGGTCAGGGTTCAATTCCCAGTCAGGGCACAGGCCCGGGTTGTGGGCTCAATCCCTGGGGGGGGGGGGAGGGCGTGCAGGAGGCAGCTGATCCATGATTCTCTCTCATCATTGATGTTTCTATCTCCCTCTCCCTTCCTCTCTGAAATCAATTGAAAGAATATTCAAAACAACATAAAAAACAAACATGGCTGCCCTGAAAAAGTGCAGAATAAAGGCTGGAGGGATGGCCGTGGACTTCCTTGCTGCATTTCTGAGGTGGTGCAGACAGACGGACAGACATAGGTGAGCCTGCGCCCGAAGCTGGTGGATCCTTCTGTGGGATCTGCCCTTCATCTCCCCTTGACACTGGAGGTCAGGGTCACCGCACCACAGGGCGTGGCTTTGCCAGTGAACGGCAAGGCTGGCTCTAGCCGGATGCCGCCGGGCCTTCCGACCTGCACGCGGAGTTCCCGGGACGCTGGGGTTTGAACAGGTGCTGAAAGCCGAGGAAAGCCAAAATATTTTGCTCTTTCTGGGTCACGAGCTGTTTGCTGTTGGAAACATCTGCTCGGCTAAGCATAACAGACGTGCGGCAAACGGTGGTCGCTGTCTTTGGTAGGGAGCCCCCTGAGGACCCCAATAAAGTCACTCTCTTAAGCGTGAGCCCCCTGCTCCAGGCCACAGTGACGGGCAATGAATCACTCACGGTGGTTAAAGGAGCGAGGTCACCTCCTAACAACATTGCCCATATGCCCCAGCTAAATCACCCTGTCCCCACTGTCACCTGTGCGTGCGTGTGTGTGTGTGTGTCTGTGTGTGTGTGTGTGTCTGCAGCAAGGTGATGATGTGTGTGTGTGTGTCTGCAGCAAGGGGATGGTGTGTGTGTGTGCATGTGCACGTGCATGCAACAAGGTGAAGATGCAGGCCTTGCTTCAAAAGCCAAAGTCACCATAATTAGAGGAAACGCTACAAGTTCATTTCCTCAAAAAAAGAGCAAGTGGGAGAGAAGGCGCCTAAAGACCAGCTGTTTGAACAGGCCCGCAAGCCCCCGCGTGGCCTTGCTCTGATATTTAACAAAACATTCATCTTCCTGCCAGCAATTATAAAGGGCACAGCGACGTCGCGGGCTCCGGGAGCGCGCGTCATAGTGATGCCATTGTTCCCCGCATTGATGCCTGGGCTGGAGCAGGCAGATGAGGTAAGCTGCGGCTTTGATATGTTATTATCCGGCGCTGGCTCTCCAGACAGGCTGCTTACACAAACACCCGCCTGTTTCCGGGCCTGGTTCACACCTCCGCGCCAGAGCGGTTCCGCGTCTTCTTGTGAAATCGTGAAAACCCTCCTCTGGCTCCGCAGCCTTTCCTAAAAGCCCCCGTGTACCCGGGGACAATGGCTTCTGAACCCCACGAGGGGACGAGGTGTGAGATCTTTATTCCTTCCAGGCTGGGACTGGCTGGCTACCCCGGCCAGGGAACCGGCCGAGCCCTGCAGCAAGCACAAAAGCTTGGCGGGCGGTGTGGGGGGCACCGGCGGGTGGTGTGGGGGGCCCTCGGTGCCTCTGGGAGGCCAGTGATTTCTCCGCTTGTCGAGGACACAAAATCCACGGGTGCGATACCCAACGAGGCACTTGCCCAGGTTGGAGTTGGGTCCCTGGTTGGAGTGCTTATGGGAGGGAACCCATTGATGTTTCTCACATCGATGTCTCTCTCTCTCTCTCTCTCTCTCTCTCTCTCTCTCTCTCTCTGTCTCTCCACCTTCCTCTCTTTCTAAAATCAATAAAAACATTTTTTGTTAAAAAGTTCAAGGTCTCACCAGGAAAGGAACTGCAGTCATTGCCAAGTGCACGGTGCTTCTTCTGACGCGTAGGGAGGTCGCCGTGTGTCTCCCGCGAGTTTAAAGAACAACATGTCACTTTCTTGCCGTTACCCTGCTGCCAAAGAGAGAATCTTTTCCAAACAGAGAGGGAGGGCGGCCCTGCAGGCCGAGGAGGGGCCGAGTTCCCAAGTGTGCGTCCAGCCCTGAGCCGCCGCCTGCCGCTGGGATGTCCCCCGCCCCCGCGCCCCCGCGTCCCCCCTCGGCCCCGCGGCCCAGCTGACACGTGACGGAGGCTGACAAAGGGAAGAATTCCGCGGGCTGGGCTCCGAGCTTGTTCATAATTTGTCACATTGTTCCCCCACTTTGCCGCACGTAGGGGACATGTAAGGCCCCCCGACGGCTGCGAGCCCGCTGCCGTGGCCGGCACCATGGGGGGGAGAGGGGGCTGAATTGTGGCCTTAACCTGCAGCTCCTCTGCCTTTGTGACCGCCCGGGAGATGCTTCCAGCCGTCGGGGTGGGCCTTTGTGAGCGCAATTAAAGACGGGAGAGGACGGGTGTGGAGGCCGAGGCCACGTCCCTGCGCGTGCAACAGTTTTCAGAGGGTGTTTTTGGGGGGCGGGGGGAGGGGGAGAGGAGCAGGGTATTTATAGCATCATCGGGCTCCTCTGGAGGATCCTGGGTAAGCAGAGGAGTCCATATCTGGCACGTCCGTATCTTGCTGCGGCCGGAGGATTCTTGCTTATGTCCAGAGAGCAAGCGGCACGGAGCCAAACCATGGGGGGCGTGGCGCCCACAGACGAGGCTGCAGCCACCGTGTGTCCTGACAGCCGTGGCCAATGTGGCTGTAGTCCGTGTCCCCAGTGACTCTCTTCGGAGACCGACTCATGCCCCGAGCACAGCTCTGGCTCTCCGGCCCCCGCCCCTCCCTGCATGTTGATGCCTCCTATCTGTTACCCCTTTGGCAGGTATCTGCATCTATGCTGTATTAGGCATGTCGCTATAGTTTAAAATGCATTTCATTGATTTCAGAGAGGACGGAAGAGGGAGAGATAGAAGCATCAATGACGAGAGAGAATCAT
The DNA here is from genome assembly GCF_000147115.1 of Myotis lucifugus. Classification (NCBI taxonomy): domain Eukaryota; kingdom Metazoa; phylum Chordata; class Mammalia; order Chiroptera; family Vespertilionidae; genus Myotis; species Myotis lucifugus. Next base: position 232,315 of record NW_005871758.1, on the reverse strand, counting down.
GGACCGGCTGCCTCCTGCCCACCCCACACTGGCGATCGAGCCTGAACCCGGGCCTGTGCCCTGACCGGGAATGGAACCCTGACCTCCTGGGTCATAGGTCACCCCGCTGCTGGCATGGAGCTGTGTCCCCTGCGGAGGAGAGATTCGTCACTGATAGATTTGCCTTGAAACTTCCCAGGTTGGGAGGCTCTGAGGCAGTGATGGCGAACCTTTTGAGCTCACGTGTCAGCATTTTGAAAAACCCTAACTTAACTCTGGTGCCGTGTCACATAGAGAAATTTTTTGATCTTTGCAACCATAGTAAAACAAAGACTTATATTTTTGATATTTATTTTATATATTTAAATGCCATTTAGCAAAGAAAAATCAACCAAAAAAATGAGTTCCCGTGTCACCTCTGACACGCGTGTCATAGGTTCGCCATCACTGCTGAGGTCTGGTGCTTTTGCAGAAAATAAGAGAAAGCGTTTCGGGAGTGATGGCGACAGTGACTCAGCAGTTTTACCCACATCCTTCTGGTGACATCGCCGACAGCAGGCGGGACGCTGCAGGACGCTGGTCAAGAGGAAACCTGGTGCTTTTAGGAGCCGCCGTCCATCACACCGCCACTCCTCCACCCTCTGGCCAAGCGGGCCCCACTGACCATCCTAGGGTTGGTTGTTTGTTTAAAAGAGCATTCGTTTGGGTGGAGGGTGAACGTTCAGAAACTAGCCTTGAGAGAAGCTAAAAGACATGGCTAAAGGAATGGCGGGGGAGGGGGGGGGCGCAGAGGGGAGGGTGAAAAAAAGAGATAGGAGAAAAAGCTGTAAAGCCCCCATAAAAATAAAACCCTGAGCCCTGGCTGGTTTGCTCAGGGGTTAGAGCATCGGCCTGCTGACCGAAGGGTTGCAGGTTCGATTCCCAGTCAAGGGCGTGTACCTCGGTTGGGGGTTTCCCAGCTCCAGTTGGGGTGCTCGCGGGAGGCAACCAATCGATGTGTCTCTCTCACATCGATGTTTCTCTCTCTCCCCCCCCCCCTCCCTTCCACTCTCTCTAGAAATCAATGGAAAAAGTCCGCTCCGGTGAGGATTAAATATATATATTTATATTGAAAAACAAACAAACAAAACACCCGTGAAACACGCAGGCGAGAGAGAGAGGCTTTGTAAGGAAGTGAAGGAGAATGTATTCATGAAGGACACCTGGGGGTGGTCCATGGCCAGGACGCACCTGCCCGATGCAGGAGGGCACCTGCCCCCACGGCTGAGGTCGCTGGCGCCTCCAGTTTCCAAACCCCCCGGACCCAGGTCCCCCGCGCCAGCTCCGCACACGGGCGGCTCGGGCCTTGCTTTTGTGGCGCCAGCTTTGGCGCCCATTTGCTTCTCAAGTGCAGGGATCCTGTCCTATTTCTGAAGTAGAAATTGTCATCGGATGACGCTGCCTTGCAGTTGGGGTAGGGTTGGCTCTCGGGGTGGAATATGAATGAGGTCGGCCCACAGGAAGCAATTCATTCCCCTAATGGCAGCATCTTGGTCTGTGAAATGAAAAGAAAAAAAAAAGTTCAAAGCGCATTCCAACGTAAGTGTATTGGACGGAACAGTAGTTAAAGAAGCCTGGAGAATGCGCTTTATTTTCACGGGATCATATCTGTTTCCCATAGAGTTGGCTTGTTCTCCGGGCCTTGCTGTGCTTATGACGGAGCATGGGTTTGATTAGCTTAATTCGAGTTAACGTCCCGGGAGCCCAGGGTGGGCTGTGAAAGTTTGGATGCGCGGAAGACTTTGAACAAGAGGGCGGTTGGCCTCTTTCTACATAAATTCGGAATTTGGGGGGAGGGGGGGCTGGGGGGGGAAGGCTGGCGGATATTATCGTCTTAAATAATTGAAGCGCTGCTCAACATAAACACCAGAAGGAGGAAAATTGAACCCGAATAAAAGGAACGGAGTTATCCCAGATTTGGACACAATTCGCACAGCAAATTGAGCTTAAATCTGAAGTCTTAGGCAATTGAAGACGAATGCCAACGAATTATTATTTTCCCCCCTCTGAGCTGTGCGCAAGGGTGGTCTCCTGGCTGCGCAGTATCTCCTCCTGTTTTCCTTCCCGTGATCGGTGCCTCCACGTAAGATGGAGGGAAACCCTTGGAGGGCAGTGCGGCCTCAGAGTCAGGTGCTGTCACGTCTCACGTACTAACTGCACAGGCTCTCACGCCCTGGGGCCATGGTGTCCCAGGGAAGCAGGTGCTGGGGGCCTTACTCAGAGGTACTGAGCCGGCCGTGGCCCCTCCCCTATTTCACCGTAGGTCCAGCCTTAGGCCGAGTCCTCCGGGGCCACAATTCCCAGGCATCCTCCTCTATTAGGGGAGGGGAAAGTCCACGAAACTAGGACCCCACACAGGATTACAGATTTGGTTCCTAAAAACGAAAAGGGTGGCGAGATGGGGTGGGATGGGCGGCGGGGGGGGGGGGGTGTTGTTCAAGTGTTTGGTTTAAGGACCTGGTTTTTAAATTCTAGCAGAGATATGCTTTAATTAATCGGCAGCCAACACGGTATGAATTCAGCCATTTAACAAATACATACACACATAATGTTTTTGTGTGGCAGGCCTGCACTCAGGGCTGGAGAAGAGTGATGAATAGAACGGACCATGTTGCTGTCTTTATGGGGTTTATCAGTATGAGATATGTGTGTGCGTGTGTGCATATGTGTGTGTGTGTGCGTGCACATAGTGGGGAGACCCGGGATAAACAATTAAGTAAGCAAACGGAACAATTTCTAATAACAACCAGTGCTAGAGAGGAAATAAACAGGATGATGACGCAGCATGACTCAACAAAAATTTTTTCCAGCCTCTTCAATAGCCTACGGTTGGCGCTCACAAAACCAATGTGCTTAGAGAGCTCCTTGCCTTATCAATAATTATCAATCGCCATCAACCACAATACATGCCGATCAAGTCAATATTTTAGCAACTGGACAATTTTTATCTAAGGACACTTCTGAACGTTTATTTAAAATGTCTACTAGTTTTCATAACATTCCTGAACCAGCGAGGTCTTTCTATTTTTCCTTTGCATTTTAGGGTTAATTTTTTTTCTTTACGTTTTAATTGCTCACAAACGGTTCAGCCCATGTAGGTGCTATTCATTCAATTATTCAATGAAGCTAACTCAGCGCCTGCTCTGAGCCAGGCTGGGGGTGGGGGCTGGGTGCTGTTCCAGGGACCTGGGTGAAACCCAGTCCTATGCTCGTCATGACACAACTCCGGAATCACTTTTATTTACTCAGCTGTGGATAAGAGAGAACCACTCATTTGTATTCCTTGTCTATCAAATCTTTTCCCAGAGCAGATTGAAACAGCCTGCAGTTCAGCGCAGGTTTTGTCGCTGACAACGGTTTGTAATAAAGTTTTTGACCATCTGATGTTCACACCAGGTCGACTTTGCTACCTGTGGGAAGGTGGGGGTGGAGGAAGCCCTCCCTCGCCCCCCAGAATGGCAAGGACCCCGACACCTCCCTGCCCCTGGCGTGGACCACGTAGGACCACAGCTACTCAAGGAAAAGGGACGGTGACTTTTGGAAGAGAAAACTGGGGGAGACTTTCAGCACAGGGTTGGGGGGGCGGGGAATGGTAAATCTTTCAATGCAAAGAACAACATGTTTCCAGCAAGACGATAAGAAAGGTCGTGGAAACCCTGGGCAGCCCCACGCTCCTCAGCGCTGTGCTCTCAGGGTCGGGCGTCGGAAGGAGCACTGGCCAGTGTTCAACGCGGCTCAGCGGCTGAGCGTCGACCTGTGACCCAGGAGGTCAGGGTTCGATTCCCGGTCAGGGCACGTGCCCAGGTTTCGGGCTCCATCCCCAGTGTGGGGTGTGCAGGAGGCAGTCGACCCATGATTCTCTCTCATCACTGATTTCTCTCTCTCTCTCCCTCTCCCTTCCTCTCTGAAACCAGTAAAAGTATCTATATTTTTAAAGTGTTCAATGCGAATGAAAGCATGCGGCCGATGTGTATGAAGTGTGCGGCTGTTAATCCTGTCTTCTTCCTACTGTCCGGCAGGTGTGCCGTGCTGACGTGGGTGAGGGTGGAGATGGCCATGAGGAGATATGACCTGACCAGGGTCCTCTTCCTTCATTACACCTTGCGGTGAGGTTCCGGCCGTCATGGGACACCTTGCGCATTTATGTTCTGTAGAAATGGCCGACCACGGGCATCTTCTGTGTATGTGTATCTCCCCCGCTCGGGAACACGGAAAGCTGGTCGGTCCTCATGCAGCCCTGCCCTCCCCATCCCCCCTCCCTCCCCATACCCCCTTCCTCCCCCTCCCTCCTGCCGCTCTCCTGGCACGTAGGCCTCGGCCGGACATATGTGCAAGGGGGGACGCAGGATTAAATATGGAAAAAGCAGAGGTTACTGTCTTCTTTGTGTGTGTTGTTCATCCTCACCTGCGGATATTTTTCCATTGATTTTTAGAGAGAGTGGGAGGGAGGGGCAGAGACAGGGATAGAGAAACATCGATGTGAGAGAGACACATGGATGGGTTGCCTCCCACACACCTCAACCTGGGCTGGGGATCGAGCCTGCCACCGAGATAGGCGCCCTTGACCAGAATCAAACCTGGGACCCTTCCATCCCTGGGCCGATGGTCTACCCATTGAGCCACACCGGCTGGGGCCGGAGGTTACTCTTGACTAGCTCTTAAACAGGGTTCTCTCTTGATAGCATCGGCATGTCACCTCTTTAACCCCCGAGACCCCGGTGGGGAGCCCTCCACTGGTCTCCCTGGTGGGCAGAGAGCAGGTCTGCGTTTTTCCCAGCCGGGGGGCTCCTCAGCGTCTCCTTGGGCGTTACATTCTAGGAAAGCAGAACGATTCTCCTGCATCCGTCGCCCGGCTCTTCTTAGTGACCTTGGGTGGGGGAAGGAG
>NW_005871758.1:223257-226366 GCF_000147115.1 Myotis lucifugus | reverse complement strand
TTTCCGTTGATTTTTAGAGAGTGGAAGGGAGGGGGAGAGACACGGAGAAGAGAAACATCGATGTGAGAGACACATAGATTGGTTGCCTCCCACAGGCACCCGGACCAGGGGCAGGGATCGAGCCTGCCACCCGGGATACATGCCCTTGACCGGAATCGAACCCGGGACCCTTCCGTCCGTGGGCCGACGCTCTATCCACTGAGCCAAACCAGCTGGGGCTAGTCTATACATTTTTAAACTCCATTTTTTAGAAACATTGGAGGAAGTCCTCAGCCCCCCATGTCCCTCCCCCGCCCCCAACATGCCAAACCGTGCTTGTTGGAAAGGTGGGAACGGATGACGTCTTCTCCGTGTTTGCCCTAAAAAGAGGGGCAGCTGGTCCCACGGCCTGGAGCCCCGGGCGGGGTTCCCTCTCAGCGCTCCCCTGTGGGCCAATACTGGCCTTTCAGAGCCACTGACTCTACCACCGGTTGTTCGGTTCATGGCTTAAAACCCTATTGATCAGACTGCGGCATCCAGGCCTTGGGAAAGCCACCCCAGGCCCCGGATTCCTGGCGTGCCGAGCTCTCGGTCACACGGGCAGCCTGCTGCGTGAGGCACATGGCAGTCACCACGCCGGCTGCACCTGAAACGGCTCTGCGGTTTGCAGCGCATAAAACCCAGTGGTGACGCGGCCAGGAATCCGGGAGGCAGGGCCACCTGACACGGCAGCTATGCGCCCGGGAGCGATGGAGAGGGAATGTGGGAGGCATTCGCTACCCCGCAGCTAACAGCCCCCGCCCCCCGCCTTCCCATCGGCCCGGGGACAGGCTAAGGCCGTGCTCTGTGTTATAACAGAGAAATCCAACACCCCATTCGCTTCACATGATAGAGATGTACTTCTCCTTCAGGTGACACCCAAGCGGAGCTGGAGCCTGGGGGGACCCTCTGCGTCAGGGATCGTGCAGCGACCAGCTTCCTCCCGCTGGGACCCCTCCTCCAGGTGGTACAATGCTCCCACGTCCCCAGTGAAGGGGGAGGGGGCACAGGGTTGGGTGGGAGGCTGTGTGCCAGGCCTGGACGCAGTTATAGCCACTGGCCACTGTGGACGAAAGGGGCCACATGCTGACCTGACAAGCTCAGGGGAGGCCTGCGTGGCCGTCTTGCAAACTCAGAGACCTAAAGTCACCACAAAGGATGGTCTGAAATTAAACTTTAACTAAAAGCAGTGAAGGTGGCTAATTACATCCTAGGCCGGTATCTTCACTGACAAGGTCAACCTTTACCTTAACTGAGCCTATCTGTCTTTTTGCATCTATGATAACATATCCTTGAAATGTCTGGGTAACTTGTAACTTCCCTTTTTCTGGAGCCCCTGGAGCACAACCAAATGTGCTGGGCGCCAGGACAGATACCACAGATTCCTTCACTATCATGTTAATTGTTCCCGTACCCACCTAAGTATGTGTCCATCATTTTATTTTTAATCCAATCCCAGGGGTTTCCCCTCTTTGCTTTCTCCCGCCTCTCTAGTCTATCACCAATGGATTTCATGTAACCCACCTACGTCCCTTTCCTTTGATTGCAATGTATAAATACAGATGTAACCCGCCAATCTCCGGAGCATTCTCTCATTTCCTTGAGGTTCTGCTTCCCAGCATATGTCAACAGTTTGGCTCAAACAAACTCACAAAAATTCTTTACAGGTTTCAGTGTTTTGTTTTGTTTTACGTTAACACCACCATCCAGGAACACAGGGCCAGGGACAATGGTCGAGCTGTATGTAGTCCAGAAGGAGAAGGAAGGGCCAGGGATGCCCTTAGACCAGGGCACGTCGGGCTCCTGCACGTCACAGACATGAACACGAACACGCGCTGATTGGAGCGCCCACCGCAGCCTCTGTCGTGTGGGTTCCTCAGCCCTCACCGTGCTTGTCCTTGGAGAGAATCCTGGTGGGTGAGTTTATCAAGATTCTCCCCACCCTGATGCCTCTCCTTAGTCCTTCCCCTCCCACTACGCCTCTCCCTGCTCCCTGGCTGTAAAGCCCCACGGTCCTAGTACTGGGAGCTGAGCTCAGTCCCTCTCCTCTCGTCTTGAGTCAGGTCTTCCTTACAAGCGAGCCAGTGGCCAATCAGTTCTACCTGGTGGCCAGGGGGCCTTCAGAGCAGAGCCCTGCCCCGCCTCCCTCCTTCAGGCAGCCTGGAAATATTTTCTGAGCTCTTATCTCGTGCCTGGGGCTGGGTCCCGAAAGGAGAGAGGCAGATCAGATAGGCAGAGTGTCTGTCCCCAGGAGAAGAGGCAGGGATCTGGAAGCAAATATACAAGGAAGAGGGTTTCAGGTGGTGGCAAGTGCCGGGGAGAGAGTGAACAAGGCCATGAAACAGGAAGAGTCAGAGCAGGAGGAAGCCCTCGCCAGTCGCTACATTCACAAAAGCAAAAAGAAATAAATGCAACTCATTTGAATAAGACGCTTCATTTAAGCTAATCTATCCAGAGCATCCCTTCAACATGTCATCAATACGAAGACATAGCGAGACACTGGCCAGCTTTTCTGTGTGCTCTGTCTTTGAAATCCAGTGTGGCCGGCCGGCGTGGCTCGGTGGTTTACTGTCGACCTATGAACCGGGAGGTCATGGTTGGATTCCCAGTCAGGGCACATGCCCCGGTTATGGGCTCCATCCCCAGTTGGGGGTGTGCAGGAGGCAGCTGATCCATGATTCTCTCTCATCACTGATGTTTCTCTGTCTCTCTCTCTCTCTCTCTCTCCCTTCCTCTTTGAAATCATTACATGCATATATATTTTTTTTAAAAAGAAATCCAGTATGTATCTTACACTTACAGCACGTGGCATTAGTGGCCACTCTACCCCACAGCGCAGGTCTTGACGTCACGGCTCACCCTCTTTCCCTTACTGCGCGGGGTGCTGGCTCTATCCTTAAACCCCATTTAAACTTCACTGTGATCTACCAACGCCAAAATGACCAGCACCACGCTCTCACTCATTCCTGTAAGGCATGCCCTGCGCTGACCCGCTGGGCCTGTTGGGAAGGGGTGAGTCATGTGTGATAAGCCATCCCTCACGGGGTGGGACCAGCTTTCGGGGCTGGCTCTAGGGAGCCTGCCGCATTGA
>NW_005871758.1:219348-222843 GCF_000147115.1 Myotis lucifugus | reverse complement strand
TGAGGGGGCCTTCCGGAACCCATCTGCCTGGGGAACTTCGCGTGTCCACCCGGGAAGCTGGCCCTTCTCCCGCTCCTCCCGAGCGTCAGAAAGCCTCTCGCCGTTGGAGAACGTGGCCGGCAGGAAAGCCACGGGGAGGGCACACTGGGTATCGGGGCAGAGAGACCTGCGCTCTGAACACAGTTCCTGCACTTCCTTCCCGAGGGAGTTCGGCCGATGGCCAGGCTCTCCAAGCTGCAGCCTTCCCATCTCTAGAACCTTCTTTCTGGATTTATCGTGAGGCTCAGCGGCATCGGTGTCCCTCACAAGGCATGTGGGGCCTGATGTTGTCCAACCCAGTCAGCACCCAGTATCTCTGAGCCATTCCCAGTTGTGCTGTTATTGTTGGGGTTGGATGGTTATCTCACACACTAATTCCTCTCTCTCTCTCTCTCTCTCTCTCTCTCTCTTTCTCTCTCTCTCTCTCTCTCTCTCCAGTTCAAATTACCCCCGAAATGTAAAAAGAAACTTTCTGACAAAATCTCTTCCCTTCACCCCTCCTTGACTGTCTTTGTCAGCTCAAGCTGCTATAAGGAAAGACCACAGAGCCAGTGGCTTCGCTCCACACATGTGTTTTCTCGCGGGTCTGCAGGCTGGAAGCCGGAGACGGAGTGTGCGCGGGTCGGGTTTCTCCTGCGGCCTCTTTGGCTTGTCCACGGGCGATCACCTTCCCGCGGTGTTTCCACGGCCTTTTCGTCCGTCTTCTAAGGACAGTCGTCGTGTTGCCTTGGGGCCCCCTCTCAGAGGAAGGCACTGAGGCCCCGAGAGGGCACACCCCGTGCCCGCGCTCACACCGCCAGGCCCCTCGGGGTCTGAGGCCTTTGGTGAAGAGACTGGGTTCACGGAGAGGCCCCTGTGTGCAGATTTCCCAGTCGACAGCCCTTAGAGATGACTCTTCTGGGTTCTCAGAACGAACATTTCAAAGGGCCCTTAAGTAAACGGAAAAGGATTCCTGATTCTAGAAAGGCGACTCGGAGCTGGGCGAACAGCGAGGTGCCGGGCCTGCAGGGGCACATGCCAAGCCGGGCCTCTCTGGCTGGGGGCGCCCCACCGTTCCCTGCGTCTCAGCCGTTGTGTCTGTGAGGAAGGCATTCAGCAGTCCTGGCCGAAGGCACAGGCTCCGGGGGCCTCCTGGGGGCCCCTCTTCCTCCCAGGTGTCTTTTCCCATCAGACTGCAGGAGACGGGAGGGTGGGAAAGGGGTGCTATTAGAGGTGGGGAGAGGGGCCCCTTCACCCCCCCCCCTCCCGCCAGCCGCAGGAGCGCAGCCTGCCTGTTCCCCAGGCCGCAGGAGCTGATCCGATCGCAGGGCCTGTCTGCCTCCGAGTCCACCTTGCAAAGCCTCTGACACGTCCTCAGAGTCCCCTTGGCTGCTCCTCTAGCCACACGAGGCTCCAGGCACAGCTGTCTTTCCAGAAGTCATTTAGCACCAGGTGGCTCATACGGTCGCCTTGCCGATGCATTTATAAGGTGTCCCCCCAAAATGCATGCGCTCTTAGCAGCTGACAGCTCAAGTGGTGTTCCTTTCTTTTCAGATTTAACCCATTGGAAGGAATCATTATTCAAAGTGTGTATACATTTTGGGGGGACACCCTGTATATAATATCTGCATAGTTTCGTGTATTCACACATATATACACAGTGTTGAATTACATATATGTCATATTTACCACATTGCTTAAGATATTATATGTGTATATAAACATATGCACACATACCTATATATTCAAAGATAAATAATCCTTTCGTTTTGGCTTGGCAAATCCATTTCTACCAGAAAGAGTTCCTTCACCACGCTGCGGCAGAGCCGAACGCTAAACACTGAGAGTTGCAGGGGAGAAAGATGGCTTGTTTGTTTTTTAAATATATTTTTGTTGATTTCAGAGAGGAAGAGAGAGAGAGAAACATCAATGATGAGAATCATTGATTGGCTGCCTCCTGCATGCCCCTCACTGGGGATTGAGCCCACAACCCGGGCATGTGCCCTGACCGGGAATCAAACCCTGACCTCCTGGTTCCTAGGTTGATGCTTAACCACTGAGCCACACCGGCTGGGCAAGATTGGCTATTGTGTTACAAAGGACACCCCCAGGAGAACAGAAGCTGATGCTCCGAAGCCCGAACTCCCTGGTTCAGGTGGGGGCTCAGGGTTTAGGGCAGGGGTCCTCAAACTACGGCCCGCGGGCCACATGCAAATACAAATATTGTATTTGTTCCCGTTTTGTTTTTTTACTTCAAAATAAGATATGTGCAGCGTGCATAGGAATTTGTTCATAGTTTTTTTTTTAACTATAGTCCGGCCCTCCAGCGGTCTGAGGGACAGTGAACTGGCCCCCTGTTTAAAAAGTTTGAGGACCCCTGGTTTAGAGGAACAGGTGTGCGGAAGGCTGAGGGCCTGAGCGTGGGCATTCATGGTAACAGGTGTCAGCACCGGATCTTCCCGGACAGGGAACCCTTCCTTCTGAAAGGGCTCTGGAGTGCAAGTTCTGGTGGTGTCCCGTCCCTGGGTTCCCTGGGGGTGGGTATCAGGGGCGAGACTTTGGTTCTGTGCTGCTGGAGGTCAACGTTCTCTCCTCTGCGCATGTGTGGGCTGCGTAACATGCAATTTTGGCTTTTTTTCCCTCTGAATAACAAGTCAGCACCTCAAGGACCGGGACAGGGCCATTTTGAACTGGTTCTGTAGGCGGTTCCAGATATACACCCCTACATCTCCATTATTAACTTCCAATGGTAATATAAAGAACATAGTCTTGCCCTAGCCGGTTTGGCTCAGTAGTTAGAGCGTCGGCCTGCTGACTGAAGGGTCCCGGGTTTGATCCCAGTCAAGGGCACGTGCCCGAGGTTGTGGGCTCGATCCCCAATAGGGGGCGTGCAGCAGGCAGCCAATCAATGATTCTCCCTTGTCATTGATGGTGCTACCTCTCTCTCTCCCTCTCCCTTCCTCTCTGGAATAAAATAATAATTAAAAAAAGAGTACAGTCTTTGGTCTTCTCCCCTGTAGTTCTAACTCCATTCGGGAAGAACTAGGAGGACAGAGACTTCATCGCTGCTTTCCTTTAGCTCAGCCAAGAACACAAGCATGTGGGGCTGTGGAAAGGCCGGCTCAGCCAGGCCCCAGCCCAGCCCCACGCGGGTCCCAGAGTCCAGTGTGAGCAGGGCCAGCTCCGGGGACTCCGCGTGGCCCCCGCCCACCCTACCCTGCTGTCAGATGACTCTTTCAGACCCCGTGTTCCCCATTTGCCCTGCGTCCCCGGCGGCCTTGGCAGGTCTGCCCGGGCATCAGAGGCATTTGTACGTCACCTTGCCTGGCCAGTCGCCTGTTGCTGTCAGCGGGGGACCAGGCCTGGTGGAGTCGTGCCTTAAAAGTAGTTTTGTGCAAATCAGCTTCCTGTCGGCCCCCCTCCCCTGTCTGTTGAACAGCTCTCCCCCACCTCCCGGCCCCCGAATGGCCCATTGGA
>NW_005871758.1:205728-219038 GCF_000147115.1 Myotis lucifugus | reverse complement strand
CATTTCAAAAGCCACGGAGTTAGGCAAATGAGGGAGGGTCGTGGGGGTGGGCGGGAGGGAGGCGGTGACAAAGGGGTAATTTGATTGACCGAATCGTCCTGGTCTTATAACAATCATTTACTTAGCGAGTCATTCCTCCAGAAACCAGCAGCGCCGACAGGAAATTGGAGTGCAGTGTCTGTGCGCCCCAGATGTGTGGGAATTCTAGCAGCCGCCTCCTTCCACTGGCAACTCTGGGGGGTTTGGGGGGAGAAAAGAAATTGCAACCCCCCTCGGGGCCCTAATTACAACGTGCAGAATGCATCCTTACCCAAAAATACACACACACACACTCAACACCCCCCGACACAGCTCTGCAGGCCTCGCCAGTCGGCTTTGGTTTTTATGATTCGTTCATTGTATCGCTAATTAAAGCTGGAAATTGGGGAAGGGGCTGTGCTTCTAGAAACTGGGACAGCCTGGCTCTGAGAGCTCTGGTCAGTGGCTTCATTTCAACTGGCCCTGCTTCTGTCGGTGAGCACAGCCTGGGGGAGGCCGCGGTCCCCCATCCACCTGCTGCCGGAAGAGTCCTCGAGAGATGGCCCCACTCGGGGGCGTGAGTGGGGGAGAGACTCAAAGGTTCTGTTCCCCTCCCGCTACCTTCCCTTGCCCGGGCCTCCTCGGTAAACTGCGGTTCCACGAAATTCTTTCTGATTTTAAGCTTTTTATGTTGAAATAACTATTGACCCACAAGAAGTTGCAAAGATAGTCCATGGTGACCTCCATAGTGCACCGTCAAAACAGGAACTCATGGGCACTATTCATTGAAACAGACTATAGACCTTCCTCAGATCTCACCTTTTAAATATACAGTGGGGCCTTGACTTACCAGTGTCCCGACTAACGAGATACCAGCTGTCTCTCGGCCTATTTTTTGCATTGAGTTGATAGAGTAATTTGAGTTAACGAGCTCGGTCTCGGAACGAATTAAACTCGTAAGTCAAGGCTCCACTGTACATTGATGTTTTACAGAGAGGAAGGGAGAGGGAGAGAGAGTTAGAAACATCGATGAGAAACTCCAATCAGCTGCCTCCCGCACGCCCCCTACTGGGGATCAAGCCCGCAACCTGGGCGTGTGCCCTTGACCGCAATCGAACCCGGGACCCTTCAGTCCGCAGGCCGACGCTCCATCCACTGCGCCAACCTGGCCAGGCCGAGCACGGCAGCTTCTTTAAACGCAGCTTCCAACACGCGACCATTCCTGTTGTGAACGAGTCTCTGTGTTAAGGTCACGGGTTTTCACGTCCATCAGGCCCTGTGGTGTGTCGGGCTCTCAGGTGACTCGCCCAGGGAAACGCTGGCACGGGCGGGATGACCCAGAGAGGCAGGAGGAGTGGGACTGGGGCTCCCGCCTGCCCTTGGCTCGCTCTGGCCTCCGGGAGCTCTGGCCTCCAGGAGCTCTGGCCTCCGGGAGCTCTGACCGGGCTGCAGAGGTGCTTCTGGGGGGTGAGGAGCCAGCAGGGTCCCAGGCCCCCGGCCCCGGTCAGAGGGGCTGCCTAACAGGAGAACATGCCAAACCGAACAAGCCAGGCAGCCTTCGTGCATGTTTCCCTCTGTGGTGATGTCTCCTGCCTCACCTGTGAGGGGTTCAGGGACGGGCTTGTGCCCACGGTGGGGACAGCAGTCCTGGGCGGTGGCACCCGCTCCCCTCACTCCAGGCCAGCGTGACCTTCTGACCCAGGAGCTGCAGCCTCCACAGCTCACCCTCCACCCCAGGTGGGGGCTCTTCCTTCGCCACCAACTTGAAAGTCTCCAGTTCTGTTTTCCTGCGGGAGACAGCCATTCCTCGAGGCTCTCCAAACCTTTCCTAGGCGGCTCCTGGGAAATACGGAGATGGAGGCATCTTCCATAGGTGCCCAGAAGCCGAATTCAACTGGAAGAAAGAGGAAGGTCCCCACAGTATATTTGCATCTCATTTGCATTTATATTCTCTACCTCCCCTGGCTGTAAGGTGAAGGAAAGAGCACATCATTTATTCCCAAATATGTGATTCGTCTTTTTTAATTAGCAGAAGCCGGCCAGCTTTCCCCTTTGGAATCCGAAGCCACATGCTACAACGCACCAGAGTCACGGATTAGCTCAAACAAAATTTCCATTTTGCTTTGCTATTTTTATATAAAAAATGTATTTTTATTGATTTCAGAGAGGAAGGGAGAGGGAGAGAGAGAGAAACATCAATGATGAGAAAGGATCATCAGTCGGCTGCCTCCTGCACACACCCCCGCTGGGGATCGAGCCGGCAACCTGGGCATGTGCCCTGACCGGGAATCGAACCGTGATCTCCTGGTTCATAGGTGGACGCTCAACCACTGAGCCACACCAGCCGGGCTCGCTTTACTTTCTACTGGATCAGATTCTAACATGTTAAAGCTGGAAGAGGTCCTAGAACCCACCTCACTTGGGGGTAGCCCATAAGGTCTCATCTTCTGGTCCAGCCCTGGTACCAGGCGGATTGTCTTCCAGCAAAGAGGGCCAGGCTGTGGGTGATCCGTGAGGTCTGCCTGAGCCAGCGGTGTGGGAGCAGCCCTGTCCCAGGCCTTGCCCGATGCAGAGCGGGGCCCACGTCCCCTGTCACAGACCGGGAACCGAGGACCGGAGGGTGGGAGTGATTTCAGGTCACACAGGAAGTCATGGGCACAGCCAGCACGTCCATGCCTTGACTACAACTCCGGTTCCCTTGCCTTTTTACAAATGAATTCCTCTAGTTACTCATCTACGTTGATTGAAACTATAGGCTAATTGCTAAAACCCTCATTCTGCCCGGCCGCCGTGGCTCAGTGGGTGAGTGTTGACCTATGAACCAGGAGGTCAGGGTTCGATTCCCGGTCAGGGCACATGCCCAGGTTTCGGGCTCGATCCCCAGTGTGGGGCGTGCAGGAGGCAGCCGATCCATGATTCTCTCTCGTCATTGATGTTTCTCTCTCTCTCTCCCTCTCCCTTCCTCTCGGAAACCAATAAAAATATATTGAAAAAATAAAATAAAACCCTGGTTCTCCAGGTGCCTTATCGTCACAGCCTTATTTTCCTCGAATCTGTATTCCGGGGAGAATCTTCCCACGGTCAGTGCACGCAGCGCCCAGGGGAAGTGCGCACAGCTTTCCCGCGCGGATTAGGGAAACGATCTTTGTACACCCACTAATACCGCACCCCCCAAAGGGGGCCGTGGGCTCCATTTTTGTCGGCTTAGGCGTCATGATTTGATAGCATCGCTGGGTGGTTTTAAACTTATAGCTGAGTCATGATGATTTGTAACCATTTTGCTGAACGTGCAAAAGGGCTCCGGCCGCCCACCAGCTGACTGCCATGCTCAGCGCTAAGGGCCAGGGAGGGAGGAACACGGACAGACGCCAGCGCTCACCTCGCTCCGTGGCCAGGAAAACAGCCGAGAGGGCAGGCCCGGGAGGCGGCGGACAATGATGCGTTTGTTCCCGTTTATTTTTTTAATTAAAAAAAAAAATAAAACCCTGCTGTTTGCACAGGGCACAGAGCGCGGATTGTTCGGGGCAGAGTTATCAAGATAGGGTGATGTCTCAACTACCTCGTTACTTTGTATTAACTATTATGATTATTATTTATCTTATTCACGCGACCTCTGGGGACAGGACCGCCTTTCACGGAGCTGGTTCTCCGAGGGCTGAAGGCAATGCCAGCTGAAGCAGAGACCAGAGCTACCCCCCCCCCCCCATACCCTTTTATAACAGGAAACGTGTAATATGTCTTTTTAATGATTTCAGAGAGGAAGGGAGTGGGAGAGAGAGAGAAACATCAATGATGCAAGAGAATAATCTATCGACTGCCTCCTGCACGCCCCACACTGGGGATGGAGCCTGCAACCCGGGCATGTGCCCTGACCAGGAATTGAACCCTGACCTGGTTCCTAGGTCGATGCTCAACCACTGAGCCACGCCGGCCGGGCAAAGTCAGCTTAAACTTGGAACGTACCTTTCCCAGCTTCACTTGAGCCAGGTGTGGCCCTGAGAGTAGGTTCGGGTCCAATGGAAAGGAGTGGGAAGGACGTATGGACTTCCAGGTGGCAACCCCGAAAGGAAACAGTGTCCTCTCCCCCGTCCCGGCTCCCCCACTTTCTGGCTGAAATGTGGGTGCAGTGGCAGCAGCTAGGAGGGCAGCCAGTGCGTCACTGGGAAGGAAGCTGCACGTGTGAGGAGGAGGGTTGCAGGGCCAGGGGGCGAGGGCTGTGTCCCTGGCACCGCCAGGGGCCCTGTCAGCGCTGGGCCATCGGGGACATAAGCCCTCACCCTGCTGAGTGCCTGCACGGGGAGCGCTCCCTGGCAGCCGCTGAGCTGGCCCAAGTGGCCGCTGCGGCGCCCAATGCTCCATTGTGGGCGCAGGTCTCTGGCGGGGGTCTTGCACCCGCCCCCCCCCCCCCCAAAAAAAAAAATGATAATTCAAAGCCCAAGCCGTGTGGATCATGACCCACTTACCTCAGGTACCGGAGCCGCGTGAGCTACAGGTGGAAACTGTCCCCCGACCACGAGAATCGCCAGGCAGCCTCCAGTCACCACTCAGGCCACCTTACCCCCCGCCCAGGTCTCACCAATGACTTCTCCTTGCTCGCGGGCTGAAGTGCAAGTTCCTTCCACGGTTCCGAGGGCCCATGGGCCTGGCCCTGCCGCCCTTTCCACCGTCACCTTCTGCTTCCCACTGTCTCCCTCGCACCTCCACCCGTTTCAGGGTGCGGCCTCTTTCATTTCACAGGGGGAGTGACCGTTTCTTCTGTGTGGCTTCTCTCTCTCTCTCTCTCTCTCTCTCTCTCTCTCTCTCTCTCTCTCTCCTGGACCTTCCCCTGGCCGGCTCTTCTTCTCACCAATGTCCCCCCGAGCTCACCTGTCCCCGGCTCAGACAGCAAGCCGACCCGAAGACCTACCTAACCCCTCTCCGGCCACCCTTCCCTTCCCTGCAGGACTCTGTTCCATTTGGGCCGCAGGGTGATCACCATCCGCAGTGACCGGATTTGCTTCTGGCCTGTGTCTCCTACGGGAACGGCAGCTCCATGACGGTGTGGGCGGGGGCCTCCGGGGTCTAGGAAAGTGCCTGGCACGCAGTAGGTCCTCAGCAAAGACTGACCGCCTCATTCCAGAACGAACCCTTGCTATGAGGTCCGTGCTATTGTTGTCTGCATGGGACAGAGGAGGAGAGGGAGGGGCGGGCAGGTGCACCGGGCTCCCAAGCGGTGGTGGGGTGTGGGGGCCCGCGCTGACCCGTTGCTGACACCGCCTTTGCCGTCTAGGACCGAAACTTCCAGATTCCCGCAGGTGTAGCCCCTTGCCCATGTTACAGTCTCCACAAACGTCTGTTCCTTTACAACTTGAATCTACTAAAAGGGTAGCCAGACAAGCATGATACATTTCCATCCATGAATATAAGGCAGGCCAACAATTTTGGGCCGGGGGTGGAGGTAGTTGAGGGTGGGGGTGTGTGTGTGTGAAGGTTTGGCTTTTTTTCTTTCGCATCTGATTGTGGGGAAAAAATGTTTTTGAACTCTGCTCTTGAGTCAGATATGGTTCCTGCTGACGAATGACAGGCAGTTCTGAATTTATCAGGAGTTTTTTTCCTGGAAATACCAAGGGAAAAAGGAGCCAGAATAAAGATTTGACAGAATTCAAAGAAAAGATAATAGATGCGGTCATGTTCCTGGCATCATCACGGGGGTCGGGGGCTAGCCCAGCCAGAGCTGTGTTTGGTTATAGATTAATAATCCAAAGTACAAATAGTCCTGGACAAATCAGAAAGAAAAAATAAAAAACACCCCACATACACTACAATATTCAACAAGCTAGAGGTCAAAGGTCTCTGGAATTTGCTAAGTGTTCTTAGTCATACATTTTTTAAAGCTGATGACACAATACGGAGTTTTTGAACTTTGCCACCCAAATAGCAAGTGGATTTTTGCTTGAATCATCTTAAAAAATAATTGTGCAACTATTATTTAAAAAAAAACAACAAAAAACCGGGGGTGGAGGAAACCCAATGGAAAAGTTTGAAAGTGCCTACTAGCACGTTGCTAATAGCCGAAGAGTAATCCAGGGGTGCCGTCGTAGGAAGCGTCCCGCATTGCACGGCGGTTCAGAGCCCGGCTCCCTGCTCGCTCTGACACTTGCTGGCTGTGCGGTGTGGGCGAGGGACTGAGCTCAGTTCACAAACATATTCGTGATGCGATGCTGGGCGCATTTAACTTCTCCCCAAACCCACCCTTGCTTCCCCCATCCATTCTCCACATTGTCCAGTGTTACCTCTGTAATACGAATAAAGTCACGCCAACCCCTTCTTCAAAACCCTTCATGTCTTTGAAGGAAGGTGAAGACCCGAATTCCTACTGTGGCCCAGGGCTTAGCGTGCCCTTCTCGGCCTGCCTCCCGGTCGGTCGGTCTGCTCCTGTGACCCTCTCCTTTTCTCTCGGCCGCCCCCCCTCCCCCCCCAATGCAGACACCTCCGGGTTCTTTCTACGCGCCATACTTCTCGCAGCCTCGGGGTCTTTGCAGCCACTCTTCCCTCTTCCTACTATTCCCTTTCCCCTTCCTCTTCCCTAACCCTTCTTTTTTGAGTTCCTTTTAGTTGTCAAGCCCTTCAAGACCATTTTTGACCTCCTGGGCGCATCTGTGTGGCCTTCTAGACGTTTCTGAAGAGATGGGACTATTCACCCCGAATTCCATGGACGGAGACGAGAGTAGCTGGGTTGTTCAGAAGCAAGGGGAGCGGGGGGCCGTGGTACTAGCAAAAGCCGAACACAGTAACTGCAGGTTGGAGAGAGCAGTCGTCCTCTGCGGAGGTCACCCGATGCCCGTGCAGGCATCCTTGGCTCCTGTCGCCCTACGTTCGTCCTGTCGGGTGAGTGGGCTGAGCTCTGTCCTCTCTCTCGTAGGAGGAACCGCCCCTGACCATCATGGCCCTCAGCTGCCTTTGCGGGGAGGTGTGTAGGAGGCAGCCAGCGGGGTTGCTAGAGCAGGTGATCTTCTCGCCCACCCGAACCCTCGCATAAAAGACAAAGTGCACCCCGTGAGGAGCCACGTGCCCAGCCCGCAGGCTCGGGGCTCCCGGGACAGAAGCACATTAGGCAACTCTCCGGTGTGCAGAGACCTGAGAAGTGTGGCCCAGCACCACGTGAGAGCCACGCTCATTAGCAGGGGAGGCTGGGCAGGTGTGGCCGAGGCAGGTCGGCAGCTGGGCCCCTCCCTCCCTGGCCAACCTCCATCTTTCCAGGGACCGTCTAGTGATGTCTTTGGGGGTCCTTGGGGGGGGGTCCCTGGGGCAGGAGGAAGTTCTGGCCAATGAGATGGAAGAAAAAGTCACTGGGTGGGGCTTCTGGAGGTGCCAGCTGCTACCTGGTGACCGCAAAGAGCAGTGGTTCTCAACCTTCTGGCCCTTTAAAGACAGTTCCTCATGTTGTGACCCAACCATAAAATTCTTTTCGTTGCTACTTCATCACTGTAATGTTGCTACTGTGATGAATCGTCATGTAAATATCTGATATGCAGGATGGTCTTAGGCGACCCCCGTGAAAGGGTCGTTCGACCACCAAAGGGTCGCGACCCACAGGTTGAGGACCGCTGGCAAAGAGGAAAGGCAGCCAATCAGAGGGTTTCCACGCTGGCGTACTTAGCGTCAGGCTACCACACAGAGATGAAGGCTGCCAGTGTGACCTGTGATAAAACTGATCCCCAAGCTATTGATGGGCTCCTTCTCCATTTTCTCAAATTAGTGGGAACTTTTTCTTTTGTAAGACAGTGGGGTGATCGTCTGATAAATTTTTTTTTTGCCCCATTCACAGTCTCTAGTTTTGCAATACGTTCAAAAAAGGTATCAGTACTGCTGTTCAGATCTTGAGTCTTTTTAAAAAATGTTTTATGGTGATGTGAGGAAGGCTTCTGATCGATTCCTGGACGCTCACCTTGCTTTGGAAGTGGGCAAGTTGTAGGACAATATGTTTAGGGAGATTGTGGTTGGCGCGTCCCTCGCCGGTCATGCAATCCCAGCTACCCCATTTCCAAGTTTTCAAGTTCCTCCCTCACGTTAGCTCCACGTATATGTTTTTTTTTAAAAAAGTGTTTTTTATTGGTTTTGAGAGAGAGAGGGGAAGGGAGAGGAACAGAGAGATAGAAACATCGACGAGAGAGGAACATTATCGACGGGCGGCCTTCTGCACGCCTCCTGCTGAGGATGGAGCCCACAAGCCGCCCTGGCCGTGTGCCCTGACCGGGAAGCGAGCCGGAGACCTCTTTGTTCCTGGGTTGACGCTCAACCACTGAGCCACACCTGCTGGGCCACATGCGTATTTCTTTCTGGGCACAGACTCACAGACCATGGACAGGAAGGACAATATTTCTAGAATAAAAAATATAGACGACGGATGGCAAGAAACAACTTACAGGCTATTTAGTCCAAAGCCTTCCCTTTGGAGCGATGCAGTGGGGACGCGGCCTGCCCAGGGTCACCCGGCTACGTCGGGCTCGCCCGCCCGGAGTCACGCGCGGGTCCCCGAGCCTCGCCGTGGTTGAATCCCCGTCTCGGTGGCTGGGATCAAAGGACGCGGTTCCTCTCTCACAGAAAGCAATCACCCGGCCGACAGTAACGTCGGTTAGGCGACCAGCGAACTGTGTCCCCCGGGAGCCGGCGTCCCTAGTCAACCGCTAAGTCCTGCTCATGCCCGTGCGTTTATTTCTGGGTGACGCGCCCTCGTTCGCACGCCCAGGTGAACACACGTACCCTGTGGAAACATGCGGGGCCGTGGCGGGGCCCGCAGGTCCTGAGTCACAGGTGTGTGGGTGCCGGCTGGAAGCCACGGGATTAGGAATGTGCCCCCTGGCGGGGGACGGGTTCCCGATACACAAGTCCCCTCTCAGAGGGTCCCCGTCTGTGTTAAAACGTCTCATCTGTACCCGCAGAGCCACCGACCTTCACGGGTCTGCCCGCTGTCTTCCTCTGTGTGTGGGACTGTGTGCGAACTGATACAGACGTACACGCGTGTTTCCTGATCAGAGGGTTTTGTCAGGAACCTGGCAGAAACACACAGGCACACGGTTTAATCCCACCCGCTACTCCCCCACCCCCCAGTTCTGACCTTCTGCATCAGATGTGGGTTCTGGCAGCTCCCACGGCAGACTCCTGCTCATTCTGGCGTTCAGATATGAATGAATGAAAAAGGGGACCGAGGGAGCCCCTGGAAAGAGGAAAAGAAGCGATGAAGAGCGAGCCAGGTGGACAGCGTGGAAAGAAGGAAGAGAACTGATCCGATCGGAGGGCGTGGGCCTGAGACTGTGTTTACTTTTGATTTGTTTTTGTGCCTTTTAACCCCCCTCCACCGGCCCCTCCTAGGGACGCACGGGGAGCCCTTGCCCACGCCCGCCCGCCCGTCCTATGCACCCCAAGCCCCCCTGATTCATGGCACCCACAGGGCAAGGCCAATGCCACAGACCCCCCTGGGCTCAGGCCCCGTGGCCTCAGGGCCTCCTGAGCATCAAAGCCCAGGCTTGGGGGTTCTCTCCCACTTCCCAAAGTTCCCACGTTTCCAAAGCAAAGCCACGTATCCCCAAACAGCCCCCAGGCCCGCTCCCCTCCAGCTCTCCCTGCGCACATTTTGTCACCGATATCCAACGCTGTCCCTGCAGAACGCACAAAGAGGTGCCGTGTGTGTGTGTGTGTGTGTGTGTGTGTGTGTGTGTTTAAATTTTTAAATCCGAAAACACAAATGACCTCTTGAGATTCATAATGAGGTATGCATTGAGCGGAACACGGCCCAAGGTGAGTCATTCATTAATCATAAACAAAACAGGCCCCGATCAAGGACACATCAGAACACACTGTAAGAAAAAGCACGCGGGGCGGTTGCCCAACGCCTTTATTGAATATTAACTCCATTATGTTTTTCATGGGAGTTCTGAGAAGGCCATTTTCTCACTTTCTTTGTAGCCAGCTCCGTGTGAATGGATAATTACTTCCCTTAACGCTGTTTCCCCCGCAGGTTAACCCTGTTCAACAAGACTTGATCCAATCTCACCTCGCCTCTCCCGGGGCGGGCGGGGGGGGGGGAAGGGAGCCACCACAGCGGAGGACTTTTAGCTGGAACCCTTCGAGCATAAACACAGCCACCAAGAGGAATATGTCCCACGGCCTGAATCACGTGCGTGGCTCATAGCATCTAACCCGAGAACCCCAGGAGGAGGCTGGGTACCGGCATCTGATATGTTAATTATCCCCGAGAATGTCGTCTCTGATGGCCGTGCTGGCAGCCGCTGGAGCAGGGGGAGAGGGATTTAAACTTTTATGTAAGTCAGAGACAAAGCAGCAGGGCCACTGGGCTTGAGGAGACCTGAGCCTGGTACGGGGGTTGCGTTCTGTCCGAGGAGAAGGAAATGAACATGAGAACAGACATCCATGTGCGGAGGGAAACCTGAGTCCGGGAGAACCGGGGCTGCCACCAGCAGCGCGTCCGTCCCTTTCCTCATCAAGGGCTGCTGGCAGGGACGCGGGCAGGTGACCCGATGCCCTTGGGCAGGAATCGCCGGGGTGGCTTTCAGGAGCCAGCGGGTCACTGCTCCCCGTCCCGTCCGCCTGAAGGATCGGCTCCCGGCCCGGCCGGCGTGGCTCAGTGGTTGAGCATCGACCTATGGACCAGGAGGTCACGGTTCCATTCCAGGTCAGGGCACAGGCCCAGGTTGTGGGCTCCATCCCCAGCAGGGGGTGTGCAGGAGGCAGGCGATCCATGCTTCTCACTCATCATTGATGTTTCTCTTTCTCCCTCTCCCTTCCTCTCTGAAATCAATCAATAAATATAGAGAGAGCCACTGTGATGTGGACGGGAAACAAATCAGGCTGCAGACAGTCCTTGGTGAGACCGTGAGCGAGGAGGGAGGGATGCCCGGGAGGCAGGGAGGCTGCCCACAGGCCCTCCTTCCTGAAGTCTGACTGAGGGGAACAGATTTCCTTCTGTTTCTTGTTGAATCACTCCCTGCACCGCGTTGGGTTGTCTTTGGATTCTAGATCCTGGAAGGAAAGAAACCAGGTCACCTGTGAATCAGGGCACATGCCTTGCTTCAGGAGGTGAAGCAAGGATCGAGGCCTCCCTGAGCCCGCTCTGTGAACCCCGCCTGGACAGGGAGATGTGCTCTGTGGAGGAGCGGCCTTAGGCCAGGACCTGGTTGTGCTAGGACAGTGGTTGGCAAACTGCAGCTCGCGAGCCACATGCGGCTCTTTGGCCCCTTGAGTGTGGCCACGAAGTTTCAATCGCACTGTACGTGCGCGCCCGCACGTGGCATTTTGTGGAAGAGCCACAGTGAATCGTTACTTTCAAAGGAAAATGTCTTCACAGTCACGGCCCTCGGTTTCCTAACGCAGCCATTTATTTTCCCTGAAGACTGACGTGTTCCTCCCGCCTAATTAAAAAAATTTTTTTTTATTGATTTTTAGAGAGGAGGGAGAATGAGACTGGAACATCATTGATGGGCTGCCTCCTGCACGCCCTCTACTGGGGATCCAGCTGCAACCCGAGCATGTGCCTGACTGGGAACCGAACCGGTGACCTCCTGGTTCCTGGGTCGATGCTCACAGGCTGAGCCACACCAGCCGGGCCACCTAATTGTTAAGAGTTGGCAAAGGACACTTTAGTTTGCTGAGGAACCCATTTGAAATGCTTTTTGTTTGTCTGTGGGTTTTTTTGGTTCTTGTTACTTAAGCCAAACATCGTTGGGCACCAAGATCACGCGACCCTCAAGTCATCTTTGCTCCTTGGTGACGCGCCGCCAAAGCCTGGGATCCCTGCCGGGCACTCGGTAAACCCAGCTGGTCCCCGAGAGAGCCCACCGTGCCTGTGTTCCCTGCGGCTAGTGCCACGCATTCTGTGCCAGTCCCTGTGCCGACGGTCCACATGCATTTGCACCTACATGGCACTCTACACATAGTAGGACCACAGTCAGTATTTGTTGAATGACTGTGGGGTCTCCTTTCTTTCTCAGAATTCCTCCCGGGGCCGTCCTAATGATCCGTAGCTTTGACGTCCCCGGCTTTGGGTAACTCGCTAAGGCACATGGTTAGTCAACGGTGATGCTCATGGGGCTCCAGTTCAACCTGGCACCAGAGCCTTTCTCCTGTTTATAAGACACAAACGCCCCAGGCCTGCCGGCGTGGCCACGCTCCGTGCTGCGCATACGTGGGAGCGCGTCTGTACACTCCCCTCTTTTTTTATTTTAAATCTCATCTCATTTCTGGGAATCCTTCTGAGATTCCAAAATAACCCCAAACTCCAGGTGTTATGCTATTTTTGACTCAAGTCTTTAAACAGAGACGAAGGGACCAGGAGAACTGGCGTGTCCAATTGCCGGGGGTGTCTCGCCGGTATCAAGGCCAAGCCTGGCATGAATGTATCCCTTGAACAACTGCTTTGGTGGCGTCCGACTGTGCCGGGCACAGGGCGAGGCCCGAGGGATCCCGGCCAATGGGACGTCTCCTATCCAGATCTCCAGCGAAGGCAGAGCAGAATCCAGAAAACAATCATTGTGCCCCGGCCGGTGTGGCTCCGTGGACAGAGCGTGGACCCGCAGACCGAAGGGGTTAGATTCCAGTCAAGGGCATGACCTCAGCGGCAGGCTCCAGCCCCAGCCGGGGTCGGGGCAGGCAACCAATCGATGTATCTCTTTCACATCGATGTTTCTCCCCCCCCGCCCCCCTTCCACTCTCTCTGAAAATCAATGGAGAAAACATCCTCGGGGGAGGATAAACCAAAAAAAGAAAATAATAATTGAATAATCGTTACCAGGTGGGAAGGGTACTCTGCAGGAGACAGACAGGATGCTGTGAGATGAGTGACAGGTGGAGTGGGGACCTGCTTTTAATAGTCTGGTCAGTATTGCCGCCTCCCAGGCAGGGGTGCAATCCTGGTAGGACACTCGCTCAGATCTCCGGCATGTTCACAGCTTTTCCAATGGAACGCTAAAGTGACAGGAGCCTCCCCGTTGCTCACGGAACCCCAAGGCTGGCTTAAGTCCTGCCCTCGTCAGCTTTTCCTGCCCTTACTTTTATTTTATTTAAATATTTTCATTGACTTTTTTTTTTTTTTAGAGAGAGAGGAAGAGAGAGGGAAGAGATGGAAACATCAACGATGAGAGATAATCATGGACCGGCCACCTCCTGCACGCCCCACCCTGGTGGTCGAGCCCACAACCCGGGCCTGTGCCCTGACCAAGAATCGAACCGTGACCTCCTGGTGCATAGGTCGACGCTCAACACGGAACATGCTGGCAGCCTGGTTCATAGGTCAATGC
>NW_005871758.1:201459-205388 GCF_000147115.1 Myotis lucifugus | reverse complement strand
CCCTTGGGGTGTGTGACCGACGCTTCTAACCACTTGAGCCCACTGGCCAGGGGCATGACTGGCTGCCTTGCACAAAAGCATTGGCCTCCCTATCCAACCCATCCTGTTCCTATTATGGCCTCCTCTTAGACAACTCTCCAAGTCCTGCTTGGCATCTGTCCCTACCCGTGGTTGCTTCCGCCCCCCTCCCCCCCCTCCGTTCATAGCTATCTACGCAACGCCATGCCATGCGATACAGTTATCAGAACGTGATGTTACCCGCACGTACACACACAAAACACTGCGAGAAGATACGTTTCGGAGAGAACAGATAACCTTAAACACGAATAAGTGGAGAATCTGGGGAAGCAAAGCATTTTTTTTCTTTTTATATAATAGCCTTTCACTCTTTTTATGATTTTGTCTTTGAAAGCTCTCTCTGAGGATGACAGATATTGTTCTTCCATTCTGCTTCAGACAGAATTCGGGGAGCGGCGGCGGGGATGCGAGGGGGGGGGGGGTAGGCATTGTAGAGCCGCTCGGCTCGGCAACGCGAGTTTTATAATTAATATATACAACCGAGCAGAGAAAGGTACGTTGTAATGAAATGCAATTAAGAGGTGTTTGTTCTTTCCCTGAACCATTATGATGCCTGTAATTTCCGCGGCCGTTTAGAAGTCAGCCGCGATCCTTGCGTTCTGCACGTACCTTTTCTATTATTCGTTTTTATTTATTTATTTTTCGCTCCCGCATCTGTTTACTTTTCAATAAAACAACAACAACACACAAGCACAAACATGGGCTTAGATCATCTGTTCATGATCGCCCTCCGTGATCATGAAATCAAACACCTTTTATGGTATTTCTCGCGTTGGCCTGGGGCGTCCAATGTTGAATTACTGGACCTTTACAATAGAGCCCCGGAGAAAACTGTAATTTCAGTTTACAAAAAAAAAAAAAAAAAAAGCTTGGGTTGGACCACATGCTGGTTTCCTCCCACGGGGACCGGATCCGTCTGATTGGAGAGAGTTATCTGTCGCCGTGGGCTTTAAGGTAACGCCTGTCCTCCTCTTCTTGCCCCCCCCCCCTCCCTAACTTGAGTGGGGATTATGAGGGTTGGGAGGATGCAGCAGCCCCTGGTGGGGGAGGAAGGTTGTGTGACAGGAGAAGCCAGGCACCTGTTGGGATTCTCCACTCCCGCCCCCCCCCGCCCCCGCCTCTCCCTTCCCCCCCCCCATTGCCCCCAGCTGTTTCCTGGGCCTGAATGTGTTTGGCAAGTGAGCACCGGCCCGCGGCCCTCGGGACAGAACTAACTCGGGATCACGTGCTGAGCAATTCACCAACCTGGGAGCAGAGCCCGCCGCTCACACACTAGGAGCTTCATGAACGTGCGAGACGCCAGGGGCTTTATGGGGACGAGGGGACGACACACAATTTGAGAGCAGGGTCCCCCACGCTCAATGGTAGGGCCTCGTTTGTACTCAACATTTTTTAAGTCTCCTGGGACCTCACATTAAGGATAGTGGTCGCATCTGTTCTTATTTTACTGCATTTCCTTGTGGGGCAGGGGGAGTGGTTAGAGCACACGTGGCAAGAATGGACGTGGTCTCCCCAGAGCCACGCTCAGCGGTGCAGAAGCTGCCGCCAGGGCGATGGCGCTCGGCTGGGAAGGCGTTGCTCTGCGTGTGGACGGCCGGGAGGAAGGACGAGCCCGCAGGGCGGTACCGGCTTCTTGCTTTTCTTCCTATGTAGGCGTGATGTTCCACGAGAATGACGGTAACAGTCCCTCAAAGTCTCAGGCGGCTCTGTTCAGTCTGCAGGAGAAGTTAGCCCTCAGCAGGTTTGGCTCCGTGGATCGAGCAATGGGGGATGACGTCATGGTTCCGTGGGTGATTGGTTCATGTCACTTCCTGTGGTCCTGTGGCTGTGGAGACCTGGTACCCCCCGCCCCTGCCCCCGGGGGACATTTGGGGTGGATCACGGGCCCTACAGGTAGATCAGCTCTCCAGACGGTTCTGCCTGAACTCCCAGGGAACAGAGCCCCTGGGTCACTGTGTCGTTCCACCCCGCTGTGCGAGAGGGTGGCCAGACCCCCCGGGACTCAAACAACCCTGCTCCCAGCTCCTGCGCCCCATCGGAACGCCTCCCGTCAATCCCACACATCCGCCCTGCATCTCGGCGGCTTCTCTGCGATTTCTCCTTTTGATGCGAGGCTGTGCCCGGTGACGGACAGCTATAATCATTCCTCAGAGAGCCTCATATCAATAACAGCCATCGATCGAACCCGATGATTCCAAGCGTCTGTATTTCTTCACCTCGACTCTGGACGAGGCCTCCTCCAGGCTTGAGCTCTGCCTCTGGCTGAGGACGGCGCGGGCCAGGCTTCCTCCCCGCTTCATCCCAACGCAAAGCCCCCTCTCCTCAATGGAGAGCCGTGGTTCGTTCTCTCTCTCTCTCTCTCTCTCTCTCTCTCTCTCTCTCTCTCTCTCCTTGATCAACATATTATTATTTTGAAAAATCCCTTTTGACTTTCCCCTCCATGCTCGAGGCTCCCAGCAGGAAGCCCTGTCAGCCCGCTCAGATTGCTGGGTGAGGCGACCACAATTACAGCGGCTTCAATGACATGTCTGGGCGGCGGCGACGCCAGACAAAGGAGCGGGGATGCATGGAAGTTTCGGTGTCTTCAAGGCGGACCCTAAAAATACCTCCCGAGGTGCAGGTTGGGGGCTGTTTCCAACCGCAGGCTCCGAGGGTTTCCTGCTGGGAGCTGAGAGGCGCTCGCTCATCTCCACCGGCTGCCTGGGGTACCTGGTGATGAGGGGCTGGCGCACAAAGGCCTTCGATGGGGGTGAGAAGGCCCCCAAGAGGCACCTTGCCTCCTGTCCCCGCCCCGCTGTGCCGGGGACAGCCTGTGGTGGGCCTGTGGCCAGCGATCCCCCCCACGGCCAAGGACTCAGTCCCTGCGGAGAGAGAGCAGGTCTTGGGGGGCCGGCGTGGTTGCCCCAAGGAGAGTGTGCTGTCGTGGGGAGATTCCAGACGAGGGAAGGTGAGCAGGCAGGAGAGGGTCCCCCAGGCCACCCGCTCCCCCTCCTCCCGATGCTGCGATTCTGTCTAAAGGAGCGCCTCCCCCACTCCCTGCACAGCCTCCTTCCCCACTTCCCTCCACGGGGCGCCTGCTGCCCACAGAGGGATCACGCCGCCCCATCTTCGGCCACTTCCCCCTAAAAACACGCGTCCTTGTTTTGAGTCCAGGTTGGCCCGTCTCTGACGTCTGAGCACCGGGGTCACGGAGAAGGCACCGGGCCGAGTTCTGTGTCTCAGTTAGAACGGTAGGCGCTCGGCCACTGTGCTCGCGTGCTCCACGGAGCGTACTAGCACCTCCTGGGGGCTCGGCCACCATGCTCGCGTGCTCCACGGAGCGTACTAGCACCTCCTGGGGGCCCAAGGCCCTGTTTCCTTCCTGTTTGCTTCGGGGACCTTGCGTCTCACCGACCTGGTCTCACTCCTCTGGGTGACCCGCCCAGGCCTTCTCCGCTGTGGCTGAGAGTCACGCCTCCAGATGTCAGCTCCCCGGGGGCCTCCTGGGAGCATCTCTACCCGGTGAGGGGGGGCTCCCGCGGGTCAGTGGTGAGCTTTCAACCCGGGTTCCTGGAGACATCAGGCGTCGCTCAGCTACCGTCAGCGGCTCCGCAGGTGCTGAACCTGAGACCTGGGCCCGGACCGCACGCGGGGGCACCTCTTAGCTCTCCCGCAGGGGCAGGGTCCCCGCTCGGTCCCGGAAGCCTCTCGGGCGGTCAGTGCTCTTCCGAGGGCGGCGCAGAGGGGCTCCTGACCCGCGGGGTGACCTGAGAGGAGAAAAGTTTATTAAGGGGAGAACAGAGAAAGTCATACTCCTGTAGACTATTTATTTTATTTCTTAAAAGGGATATAAAACACCTGCATAAACTACA
>NW_005871758.1:182240-201359 GCF_000147115.1 Myotis lucifugus | reverse complement strand
GACGAGCCCGCAGGGCGGTACCGGCCTTCTTGCTTTTCTTCCTATGTTCGAGTGATGTTCCACGAGAATGACGGGTAAACAGTCCCTCAAAGTCTCAGGCGGCTCTGTTCAGTCTGCAGGAGAAGTTAGCCCTCAGCAGGGTTTGGCTCCGTGGATCGAGCAATGGGGGATGACGTCATGGTTCCGTGGGTGATTGGTTCATGTCACTTCCTGTGGTCCTGTGGCTGTGGAGACCTGGTACCCCCCGCCCCTGCCCCCGGGGGACATTTGGGGTGGATCACGGGCCCTACAGGTAGATCAGCTTTCCAGACGGTTCTCCCTGAACTCCCAGGGAACAGAGCCCCTGGGTCACTGTGTCGTTCCACCCCGCTGTGCGAGAGGGTGGCCAGACCCCCCGGGACTCAAACAACCCTGCTCCCAGCTCCTGCGCCCCATCGGAACGCCTCCCGTCAATCCCACACATCCGCCCTGCATCTCGGCGGCTTCTCTGCGATTTCTCCTTTTGATGCGAGGCTGTGCCCGGTGACGGACAGCTATAATCATTCCTCAGAGAGCCTCATATCAATAACAGCCATCGATCGAACCCGATGATTCCAAGCGTCTGTATTTCTTCACCTCGACTCTGGACGAGGCCTCCTCCAGGCTTGAGCTCTGCCTCTGGCTGAGGACGGCGCGGGCCAGGCTTCCTCCCCGCTTCATCCCAACGCAAAGCCCCCTCTCCTCAATGGAGAGCCGTGGTTCTCTCTCTCTCTCTCTCTCTCTCTCTCTCTCTCTCTCTCTCATCGCTTGATCAACATATTATTATTTTGAAAAATATTTTGCAACCATCATGATACATTTCCCCTCCCCCCCATTAAATACTTTATCATGTGTCATACAAGGATAAGAATATCCTGTTTTTCCACCGGAATACCTTTATCATATGTAAGAACATCATTAATTCAATAACAGTATCCAACATGCAGCTCAAACCTGAGTTTCCTAAATTTTCAAAAAAAAAACCAAACGAACAAAATAACGTCTTTTTGAGTTTGTATTAAAACACATAAATCCAGGATCCATTTTCCTGGCATGTCATTGGCTCGTAGGCATGTGTGTCTGCCCCAAACCAGACGGGGCCACCGCTTTGCTCTGTTCCACGGAGGCCTCGGACGGACACGAGGCTGCGCCCTTCTTGCCGTCAGAGCAGAGCTTTCGATTTCCGTGTTAATTGAAGTATAAATAGAAGCATAATTCGGGAATCAGCACTTGTCCTTTCCCATCCGTCAGCGTGCTTTAAGCTTGCCACCGAGATAACTCTAGAAGCGCTAAGTCCGTCCTCTCACTCTCTCCCTGACACTCTCCGATGAATGTTAGGAAACGCACTGATACTCGGGCGGTGTGCAGAGCTCCCTCTCCAGGGAGGCAGGCAGGCGGTGGCCGGGTAGCAGTTGCTCTCAGTCTAAACATCCCTGCCGCCTTAATTAACCGCGTTCGCTTTCCTCCTGGCTGGGGGCTGAGTCAGGCCAGCCATCCCCACAGTCAGTTCCCGTCCTGTGTGCTCATGTGGCGTGTGACCTGTGATCAACGGTCCTGTCTCTGGGCACACAAGGGTTTATAACTATTTTTGTTTTTAGTGTATGTTGAGTCATTACTATTGCATCAAACCAGAGTAAATGAGTGTCTCCCGTTATTGTTATGAGAGGGACAGAGATGGGGGTGCAGAAGGGAAGAGAGAAAGAAAGAGGGAAGGAGGGAGGGAGGGAGGGAGGGAGGGAGAGGGGGGGGAGGGAGAGGGAAAGAGAGAAAGAAGGAAAGAGAGAGAGGACGGGGAAGAGGAGGAGGAAGAGGAAGAGGAGGAGCAGGAGGAGGAGGAGAAGAAGGAGAAGGAGAAGGAGAAGGAGAAGGAGAAGGAGAAGGAGAAAGAGAAGGAGAAAGGGAGGAAAGGATAAAGGGAGGGATGGAGGGAGAGAGGGAGAGGGGGAGGGAGGAAGGAGAGAGGGAAGGAAGGAAGGAAGGGGGAAGGAGGGAGGAAGGAGGGAGGAAGGAGGGAAGGAAGGAGGTTACTTGCTCCCTGTGAACTCCTGGGCCTCCCGGGAGGACCTAGGAGGCATGCTTTCGTCGTGCTATACCTAGACCTCTGTGTATGCTGAGTCATGCTGACTCTGGTCATGCTGAGTCAGTCACTGTGGTGCAGTGGTGAGAGCATCCGGCACCCTAGTCATGATTCTACCCTAAGGCGTTACTGTGTGAACCTGGGCAGGCTGTTCACACGTCTCAGGGCTTCTGTGGCTGCATCCTTAGATTGTGTAGGCTCAGCCCTAGTCACTCTACACAGATTCGCCCACTGAATCCTTCCAATGCATTACAGGCAGGCCCTTCACGAGCCCCCTGACACCGACGGCCCAGCACCGTGCCCCGTTCACACGTCTCCATCCTGGTGAAGGTGAAATGAGATGATCAGCATAAAGCTCTCAGCAGAGCCCTCGGTCCACAGTAAACATACCCACTGCATTTTAACTTTCATGTTTTATCAAACGAAGGTTCTCCAAGGGGCCTTCCAGGCGGGGTTGGCGGAGCGGGTGGAAGGAAGGTTCCGGAGAAGGCGAGCGGGCAGGGCCCTGGCAGAGCGAAGCGGGTTCAGTGGTAGCAGGAGCCTGCCTTCTCCCCTTCCCGTGCTGGGATCCCAGCACAACCTCCGCTAACCTTCGCCGCGCCGCCGCTGAAATGTTGCTCCCGGCTTTGACATCTCCTTATTCTTCCCACTACTG
The DNA here is from genome assembly GCF_000147115.1 of Myotis lucifugus. Classification (NCBI taxonomy): domain Eukaryota; kingdom Metazoa; phylum Chordata; class Mammalia; order Chiroptera; family Vespertilionidae; genus Myotis; species Myotis lucifugus. The sequence continues at coordinate 198,609 of NW_005871758.1, read as the reverse complement.
TTTTCTCCTCCGTTGCTTTGAAAATATGAATTAATGACGAATACTAATGAGCCCCGTGACAAGGCTCGACGCGCGCGATCGGTGGGAGCTTCGACTCCTGACATCGGCGAGGAGGGAGCGCGTAAGAAATCCCTTCCCTGACTTCCAGGTGCCCGTGGCCCTGGCACCCTTTCCCCTCCTTTCCCCCCATCCCGGCTCCTTTCTTTGAAAAATTTTAAAAGAATCTTCATGAAAGCCCCCCGATGGAGACTTTGAACTTGTTCATAAGGTTTTATGTGTCTACCTGGAGTCGGCATGGGATTGAGCTGTGAAAAGTGGTGCAGCCGTTATGAGAATCGTGCAGGATGCCCTTTGATGGTTCTGGGCTGTTTTGCTTTTTGTCGTTTCTTTTATGGTTGCTGATGCCGTTTCATGGGGCGTGGGGATTTGTGAAGTAGCCAACCAGAGCGAACCTAATCATTGATAGGGAGCATGCGGGGACTTCCTCGCTGATGCCAATTTTCCCCCATCTCCAATAAAAAAATAAAAAGTACACAGAAAACCACAACCCAGCGATATTCGCCTGCCGTTGGCATCCAAGGCCCGTTTCGTGGCCTGGTCTGCACCACTATCTCAGCCCCAAGCAAAACTGCGGCGAGCAGGATGCGGACGGAGGACGTGGACGCAGCATCCTGTTCTCTCGGCTGCTGTGGGCGCTCACGCGGGTTTCAGAAACCAAAGGTGCCTCCCGCTATGGCTGTCTCCCACCCCGAATGGCTTCTCTGGCCTGCGCCCCGCAGACCAGAGGCCCGGACGTCTCCCACGGGTAAGAAATGCCAAGAAGAGAAGGGCCCCCCAAAGCCAGCACGCATCAGACCCTCCCTGGGCCCCCGTCTGCCAAGGTCACGGACAGGGTCGTGGTGGCCCAACCTTTGCTGAGGAATTTCCAAGTTCCCGATCTAGTGGGACTCGGGGGCAAGGCGACAGGTATTTGATATTGTGGGGGTTCGGGAGGAGCCACCCCAAGAAGTGGCCCAGTGGTATGCAGGTGCCCTGGAGCTGAAGGCAACTTGAGCCTGGGGCTCAAGAGAAACGTCCGCCCCTCCCTTGCACTACCTAGAACTTGAATTAGGTTCTATGGCAAAAAGGAGGACCCGGCCTCGCTGAGCTGAAAGGAAACATTGTATTATTATTATTATTATTATTATTATTATATGTTTCTAACAAAGGTAGACAGACTCCACTTGGGTGTTAGGGGAAAACAGATTTCCGCCCCCCTCGTTCATTCTGTAATTCCTGTGGTCACTCTGAGCCTGAGGTCAAGGGGAATGAAGGACACATTCCCAGACCAGCCCGTTGGCATGCACGGTTGCTGGGCCATTTATGACTGTTTCCTGCTGTCATCCCCCCTCTGGGAGGCTGTCACGTACACTCCCACCTGAATTGTACCGACGTCAGTTAATGCATCTCTTTTTCTTGGGATTTCACATCAGGGTGGTGAGGAGGAAATCAGACCACAAACAAACCTGCTCCCCTTTGCCTCTGAGCGGTTTCAGGCAGGGCCGTGGCGAGGAGAGATTTAGTGGGACAAGGAACCGAGCAAACTATCTTGTAAGATAGGATCATCTAATAGGCAAATGTGCCCATGAGTACTTGCTGTGAGCTTCTTTACCTACGTCTGAAAAAAATCCTTCCTTTGGTAAAATAAGAAAGAAAGGTAGAGAGGGAGGAGAGAGAGAGAGAGAGAGAGAGAGAGAGAGAGAGAGCAAACAAGACATTAAGTCCAAATGGGAACTAATAGGTTGAAAGTAATGACGTTGTCAATATTTGAGGGATGTTGACATACAAAAACAAAACAAAACAAAACATCCTACGGTTCACCCTGAGGGAGCCAGCGGCTGCACCGTGGTGACATTTAGGACGTGGGCATGGCCCTATCCCTTTGACTGGCGCCGAGTCAAACTACTCCTGGCACCGATACGTCCGGAACTGTGTGGGGAGCGTGGCACTGAGCACCCCTGAAAGCAGGGGCCTCCCAGGGGCACCTTGGAGCCCTGACCTCGCGGGGGAGCCAGGCGCAGCGCCGGCGGGAACGTGGCGGCTCAGCAGCCTCCGATTCCCCCTCATCATTTGGTGAACGCATGAAATTAAGCTGCAGATGTTTTGCTGTGAACGCAGCGCTGGATGATGGTGTGTTATTTTCCTGATAGAAACATTTTCTATACTGTAAATAAACACAGTTTTGCTAATTAGTTAATGAATTATTTTTTAATGCTCCATTAGGCTTTTGAAAAAAAAAAAAAAAAACAACCACAACAACACAAAAATCAACACGAGCGCAAGCTCTTGAAAGTTCTCATTTTTAATACGCAGGCCCCGCAGCAGCGAGGGATCTGCGGAGAGGGTGGCTCTGGCCGGGTAGCTATGGCTCCGGCTCTGCTGCTGTAAGTGATCACCGCGCTGCTTAGAGTCTCTGAGGCTTGGGATGGACTTTCTGAACTTAAGAGCCTGAAGGAAGGGAGAGAGAGTTGGAATTTGCTCATTTATTTGATATCTAAACCCCCACCCCCCGCGCTAGGAAGATGTTTTAAACGAGGAGCAAAGAACCAGCGCGCTCTGCACTGCAGGTCCAGGTGAACCTGAGGAATGCCCGAACTTGGGCAGCCACACAGACCCGTGCGCCTCCTCTATCCCCCAGTCCTGCCGTTTTCCTCCTAACAAGGCCCGAGGCGCTGGGCCCCGCGTGGCTCAGGCCCGCAGCCGCCTGGAAAACCGTCCAGGCCGGGCGGCGCGTCCTCTCCCGACGAGTCCCTCTCAATAGTCGCTGTGTTTCCCGGGATGCAGCTGGTGACAGGCTGAATAGGCAGCTGGCTAATTCTACAGCCCAGGCCAATCTCCCCCTGGACGGCGGCCAGGGAGCCCGTGGCCGGGCAGTGCCCGGCGGAACGCTCAACAGGACGCTTGGGGGGAACATATGCTAACGCCAGCCCTTCCCCTCCAGCGCCCTCAGGAAGGAAACGCAGTGCTCAGCGGAGGGACTGTCACAGACAAGCCTGACACCAGGCGGGTGGGCAGCGCTGAAATCTCAGGGGCCTACGCGGAGGCTCTGCCCCGGGCTGGGTGGGCAGAGGAGGAATCAGCGGCCGGCCAGCAGTCGCTGACGGATTTTTTTCTTTCTTTCCCAAATGCAAAGGTGTGTGCGTCTGCAGAAGTGACTGGGCCAACTCCAGACAAGCCTTCTCTCGTCGCCGAAAGCCCAGGGCGCTCTCACATCTCCAGTCCCGTGATCACCTCTGCACCCCGGCCTCCTGGCCTCCTTCTGGGGTGCCCCTCCCCGTCTGACTCAATGGAGTCACCCATGTCCATTGACCAGCCCCCCCCCCCAGATGACAGCTGCCTCCCCCTGCCCCCAGGGTCATGGGGGAGATCGAGGGATCCGTTGCAGTTTTAAATGCATCGTGTTTGTCAACTGTTTGGAAAGCTCTCTCTCTAACGCGATGGTTATTCCGACATCTTCATCAGCAGGGAGCTTGGGAATATCTCCTCTTTTGCAGGGCAGGGATCAAGCATTTTTTTTTTTAAATTCTGCGGGGAAGGATTTAGGTTCTGCCTTCATTGAAAAGCTTTGCAAGGTCCTAACACAACCCCACCCCTGCAGCTGGGGTGGGGGGGGGGGGTGAGAGGGAGTTAAAAACAAACAAACAAACAAAAAAACCGAGGCAGAAGCAGCACACGTTTTCTGGGAGGTGATCAAGGTCTTAGATGCATGCAGTCCCCCTGCGTGATCCCCGGGATCCCCGTGATGGATGGCCGCCGGCTGGCTGGGGGGCTGTGTCGCAGCCACAATGGCAAATGCCCGGCTTAAAGGAGGCAAATGTTGTTTACCTCGAAGCCACATAAAAGCCGGGGGTCAGCGGCCAGGGGATCAAAAGAGCTTTCTCCAGCGGCGATGAAAGAGAGTGATGTTTAAATGATTTCAACTCCTACTTTATGGAAATATTTTATGAGGCACTTTTCTGAAAATAACATGCTGCTGAGGGGTTTTCCTCCCAGATCGCTCCCCGAAAAGGGTGACATTACTTCCCTCCCGAGCACCCGGCTGGGCAGGAGCTGACATAAAACAACGCCGAGAAACCCCACAAAGCCAGCCCCTCCGCATGCGGAAACCAGGCGCTCGCTCCTCTCCTTTTCGGCCAGAAAAATAACCTTCAAACCTCAGATTGAGCCTCTAAATGCTTCTATCAAACTGTCCTTTCAAGAACCTGGAAAGCGGTTCATTTAGTTTCATAGAACAGGTCTGAAAAGGGTTTTCTTGCGGAGTTTTTGTTTTATAATCAAAATAATTCAAGGGAAGTGACACGACTTTTGAGATTTTTTTTTTCCTTTTCTTTTCTGGACAAAGTCTACTAGAGGGAGAGAGGGAGGGAGGGGGAGAGAGAGAGAGAGAGAGAGAGAGAGAGAGAGAGAGAGAGAGAAAAGAATCCAACCACCTCCAAGACTAGCAGACAAAAGTTACACACCATGGGAAAGACCTCAAAGATAGTTATAAATTATTCTGTCACTCAATTAAAATATTGGTAGAAGGAAAGTCTTCAACATGTAAGATGAGTACTGGCCAAGGACCTCCACAGTTTAATGGGATTACGGAACCTTCTCTCTGGTATGAATATCCTCCGCAATACATGTTCCCCTTTTCTTTTTTTTTCTTTCTTTTAAATGTAGTTTAAAGAAACTTTATGCCATTTACAAAATAAATAAATAACTTGGAAAGGGTTGGGGGGGGGGGAAGCCAAAAGAAAAACAGAAATTAGGGCAGTTTTTAAACTACAAGCCAACTGTTTGCTCCACTTTGCTTTATTTATTAGTTCTTAAGGTATTTAAAACTTGAGCATTAAAACTGCAGAATCATTTGCAAATGAATGCAGTTGGAGTTGTGAAAATATAGCTCACAGCTGAATGTGGGTTATCCAGACAAATGGGCGCTTTGTTCGCGGAGGGGAAGTAAAGTTCTGTGTTAATTTATTACAAACTGCAGCATTTCATCCCCGATGTCCGGGCAACAATGTTTTTTATTCCAAGTAATTTACAGGCACTTCTCCCAGCACTTTAGCCGCCCTGCCCGCCGCCCGTTCCGCTCCCAGAGACGGGGATATGTATTTACTGTGGGAATTTGTTTTTAATAAAACTGCGGCGAGGCGTTTGTAACCCTGTGCTTTTTGTTACATTAAAAACAGTCGCTGCATAAGTAATGATGCCGAGTTGAAAGGCAGCAGCCCACAGCCGGCCACTGTACGGGTGGGTGAGAATACTGAGGAGGGGCGCGGGGTGCAGGCCAACCGGACCGATTCCAGCAGCTCCAGGTGTCTTCTCTGCCCCCCCCTCCCCCCGCACCCCCCCTCCTGCCTTCCAGAAGCAGCTATTAGGGGACCCGGGGCCCCGGAAGTGCCAGGAGGTCCCAGGATGTGGGCACTTGAGACCTAAAACTCACACTCCAGACCTGCCTGGAAGAGAGGAGGCTGACGTGCAGTGAGTGGGCGTGTGCAGGACACACACACACACACACACACACACACACGGGTCCTTAAATGTTTGCATGGGTTCCCCACATTTCCCAGAATCGATCCACAGCCCCAAAGATTCCAAAACTGGCCTTTGTTTCCATGGTGAAGGGAAGCTCACCGCTAGCCAGGTTCCCGGGCACACACAGACGTGACATTTTTTTAGAAACCGGAATGACGTGGATGCCGTTTGGTAGGTTGACATTGGGGCAAGGCGCCTCAGAATCATATTTGGATTCTGGTTTGGGGCTTTGGTGGGAGAATCGTGGAGGAAGTGAAAAGCCCCAAGAGTCACGCCCCTGAGGTTAGAGGTGGCTGTTTTGTTGATGGCAAAGGTCCTTGTGGAGATTCCAGCCCTCCAGGGGCCTTTAACCAGCTCCCTCTTGCAAGAAGGGATGAGTTAGTGGAAGTCACAGTCTATCTATCATCTATCTATCTATCTATCTATCTATCCATCCATCTATCTATCATCTATATCTATCATCTATCTATCATCCTATATAGTAAAAGCCTAATATGCAAATTGTTCAACTAGGAATTCGACCAGGAGTTCGACCGCTCGCTATGATGTGTGCTGACCACCAGGGGGCGATGCGGCACTGGCAGCAGGCGGCAGCGGAGGCGCTGCGGGCCCCGATGGGTCCCCACGAGAGCGGGACCACAGCAGGATGGTGGAGCAGGTGAGAGAGCAGTGCCAGGCCACGGTGGGGTGCCAGGCAGGGCTGCAGGGCTGCGAGGCTGGGAGCATGAGCTGGGGCCCGATTCCCGCAGGCCACCCCGAGGGCCCCACCCATGCATGAATTCGTGCACCAGGCCTCTAGTCTATATCTATCTATCTATCATCTATCTATCATCTGTATCTATCATCTATCTATCTATCATCTATCTTGCAGTTTTATCATCTCTGAACTTCCACTGGGAGAACAGTCATTGGTCCTAACGGCTGGTGTTAGCGGAAGCCCATAGAGAATTCCCACATGCATGCAACCCCAGAATTGCTCTGCAGGCCTCATTTTATTGCCCTTTGATTTATTGCCCTTCACAGATGTTGCGTTTTGTACACACTGAAGACAAGACCCTCCGCCAGCAAAAAAGGTGAGTGAGGCCTGGCTTTGCTGTGATGCTGGCGTGATGGCCGTGGTCCGGAAGGGAGCCCGCACTGCCTCCGAGGTTTGACACAAACGCCCGCGTGTTGCACACGCATCACGTGGTGCTTCCCACGTGAGCTCAGCTGGTTCGGTCTTGTGCCGCCAAGGCAGAGAGCGAGCATAGCAGGCCTCGCAGCCCACGGAGGTGCAGGAGCTCTCAAACACGCAGCCTCATAATTATCTAGACACATTTGAGACGTTCTTTATAATCTGAAAATTGCTTTGACTTTTAGAAGGAAATTTGATGAGCAATTACTCTATAATAATAGATTTTTAAACTTATTATTAAAAAAAAATAAGAGAAGCGTTTGAAAAAAAATTACCTTGAAGAGAATCTAGCTTTTTTCCCCTCTGGCCACTAACTTTTCCCGAAGTGAGGAGTAAATGAAACACCGATTGCTGTGTTAATTAGCCACAGAAAGCAGAGAACGCATGCGTACTTATTATTCGTCAGGGGCCTGGAGACAGCACCTGCCTGGAGGCCAGGGCATGGGAAGCCCCTGGGAGCAGGTGCGACGAGAAGCAGACCCAGCGCTTCCTGCAGATGCTGCTTCGCTCCTCGGCCGTCCCCGTCCCCAGCGGAGGACTGACCCCTCCTCCCCTAGTCCTTGCTCTTCATTAAAAATTAGCTTAATGTTTTAAAGGCCAGCTCCAGGAGGCTTTCCTGACTCTAACCTAGATTCATCTTTTCATCTTCAAATTCCTCAATCTTCTAGGCCAGGAATGTGAGTCTATGTATGTGTATATGTGTGTGTGCATGCGTGTGAGGGTCTGTGCATGTATATGTGTTTATGCACATGTATACACATACATGCACACATATGTCTATATGAGTGTGTAAAGGTTTGTGGGTGCACGTATGTATGTATGTACACATGTGTGCATGCTAGGGTTTGTGTGTGTATGTGTGGACATATGTATGTATGTGGGTGTATTAGAGTTTGTGTGTATATGTGTGTGGAAGTATGTACACATGTGTGCATGTGAGGGGTTTCCTGTGTATGAATGCATGTGTGTATGTATGTGTCTGTGCATGTATATATGTTTTAGGGTTTGACAGGCCCTTGCGGGTCATGGGCAGTCACCCCTCTGGGCCTGGATCATCTCACCTGGCCAGCGAGCAGGCTGACTGAGGTCGCAAGGAATGGCCTGCAAGCCCCAGAACACGGGTGTGGTCCGAGCTCAGGACAGTGGCGAAGCTCCGTGCTCCCGGAGGGGACACTGGTCTCCCCAGTGGACAGATCCCATCCATTACTTTTTCTCTGCGGAGATGATTGTCCAACCCTGAGTCCTTAGTGAGCGATGACGGTTGTCAGCCCACCAGGGACCCCTCGGCAGGACACCTTCCCAGGCCCTAGAGGGGGAAGCTCCGAGTGGGAAGAGACCCGCACACTGCCTCTGGCTTGGAGGCCATGCTCAGCACCCTCCTGCCCACTCGATGCCAGTCCTCGGAGGCAGAGGGCCATCCTGTCTGAGACAGACGCCCTGGTGCTCGGCCACGCGGGTCTGCGGCCGGCGTGGGATCTTCTTGTGCCGAGTAGCAGGCTCCGGAGACCCCGCCCCAGGTTCCAGCCCAGCCCCCCGCCTGCCGGCCGGCGCCACTAGCCCTGGCACTCCCATCTTCCTGCCTCAGCCTCCTCATTCATAACCTCGCGATGTTAATAACAGCCTCGACCCCGAGGCATTAAAAACATGACATGCCCTTTTCTGTGTCCGCTAAGCTCGGCAGGTAGGACATGCCTGAGGTTTGTAAATGCTATTACTTCCACGGCCCAGCCCGAGGTGAACACGTCCACTGGATGGAGTGACAGCATGTTGAACTCTGACGTGTAGTGTGTAGTTTTGCTCGGTGGTAGGGTGCATGCTCTGCCCACCTTTTCCGCTTTTGTCATGTGTCTCCTTCGGCCAGACGAGGTGGGCGAGCAGGCTTTCTTCCCTCCGTGGCTCCCGGGACCGCCTGCTGTCCCACCTCGGCCTCTTCTTGAGCCTGTCCCTGGCTCTTTGAGTTGTCGCCAGACATCCTCATGACAGCTCTATCCGCCTCATTTGTATGCGGTCATTAGCATATGTTTTGCATGCCCCTCCCTTGACAAGTCTAAGAAAGCCGGGCACATGCTGCCAGGGAGGTCAGGGGCACAAAAGCAGGCCCTGCCGGCTTCTCGGGCTCAGGGAACGTAGCGTTGCCCAGAGGAAGGCGGATGCTCCCTGAGGGGCGATGCCCCTGCCCCACCCACCCCTGGGCCGGCAGGTGCGGCGGGGAGGCTGCCGGTGGGTCAGAACCGCGTCCCTGGGCGCCTGAGTGTCTGAGGTTCGCTCTTTTGGTGTCTCTGGCTCCTGTTACAGTTTTCTCTCTTCCCTCCCCTTCCCCATACGTGTCAGATCCGCCCGCACTCAGTGCAAAGGGCTGACCCTGTTTAATGCGCCGTCTCCCTGAGGGGCGTGGGCTTTAACAAGCCGCAGACCATCACCTCTAGGTCGCAGGAGAGGGTGATGCGGTGGCAGAGTGAGGGCCCTATTGGGCCCTGGATGTGTTCGGTTCAGCCTGCAGTACGACGCCGGAAAGCAAACCCATGGTAAACATCAGGAGATTCCCGTCGAGCATGGAAGTCTGGCCTCCCGGGGAGAGCCTGGGCCTGCCTTCCTCCTTCCTTCGTCTCCTCGCTCCCTGTGCGTCTGTAAAGTCCCGGGTCCTAGTTCCTCCTGTGTAATGAGCGTTCGTTCTCAAGTGCCTGCCGCCCACGCTCCAAGAGGCCAAGGCCCTCCACCATCTAGATGCTGGGGGTGGGGGTGGGGAAGAGGCAGGGGGCGGGGGGGGGGGGCGGAAAGGCAGGGGGCGGGGGGGGGTCTCTAAAAAAAAGGAGGGCAGCCCCCAAAGCCCACGGGCATGGGAAAAAAATGTTTGCACTTTTTATTTTCTACATTTGGAGAAACTACATTAGAAAGCTAGAGCCCAATGCACAAAATTTGTGCAAGAGTAGGCCTTCCTTCCCCTGGCTGCCGGCACCGGCTTCCCTCTGGCACCAGGGACCCAGCTTCCCTCCGGCCACCTGCAGGCACCCAGGACCCGGGCTTCACTCTGGCCCGGGCTTCGTCTGGAAGGATGCCCAGAATGATGTCTGGAAGGATTTCTGGTCTAATTAGCATATTACCCTTTTATTCTTATAGATGCATATGTGTTGCCCAGCTGGCGTGGCTCAGTGGTTGAGCGTCGACCTATGAACCAGGAGGTCACAGTTTGATTCCCAGTCAGGGCACTTGCCTGGGTTTCGGGCTCGATCCCCAGTAGGGGGCGTGGAGGAGGCAGCTGATCCATGATTCTATCTCATCATTGATGCTTCTATCTCTCTCTCTCCCTCTCCCTTCCTCTCTGAAATCACTAAAAATATATTTTAAAAAAAGAAAAAAATGCATATGTGATCTTGTTTAACGTGGATACGTATGAGTAAACACACCCACATTGGGATGCATGTTCAAGCATGTTTGACTGATGGTTTACATGACCGAACATGGAGACCTTTATTGCTACGCTGAATGGTGTACTTCGGAACAGTGGTTAAAAGGTGAATGCATGCACAACACATGTTAATTCATGAATAACAAATGAGCCAGATGGAGCCGTAACAAACATGCCAGGAGGCAGATAGCGCAAGGAAACCGAGACCAGCGCGGGCGGGGGGCGGCGGGGAGGACGGGGAGGGAGGAAGGAAGACGTGGGTGCTGGCGAACGGGAGCCTTCAAACCCCCGCATTCTAACCGCCTCTTAGCCATGGCAGTGCTGAGCGGGAGACAGCAAACTGCCTTCTTTTTTTAAAATATGTTTTTATTGATTTCAGAGAGGAAGGGAAGATAGGGAGACAGAAACATCAATGACCAGAGAGAATCATGGATCGGCTGCCTCCTGTACGCCCCCTACTGGGGATCGAGCCCACAACCCGGGCCTGCGCCCTTGACCAGGAATCGAACCCGGGACCCTCACCCTGGCCGGTTTGGCTCAGTGGATAGCGCATCAGCCTGCGGACTGAAGGGCCCCGAGTTCGAGTCCTGTCCGCCGAGCCACACCAGCTAGGCCTCCTGTAGTCATTTGAGGTGGTGGCACGATCAGTCCTTGAGAACTTGAGCCATTTGCCTGGCTCATCCGCACGTCTCCTTTTTGAGAAACAGGGTCAGTTCCTGTTTCCCGGAAGTGCATCTAGAAAAAGAGGGTGCCATTCTCACACGCCAGCCCTGACAAGCGTGTCCTTTGCTAGGAACCCATTCTTACCATTTCTACAGAAATTAACCCGGGTTCCTCTCTCTCCTGCCTGGTGACTCCAGGCCACCCCCGACCTGGTCAGTTGTCTTCAGGAAAGAAATGTCGAGCAGGGTGATATTCAAGGGAGGAGTCCGATGAACTGGGGTGGCGTTCCAGCTCTGCCTGCTCGCTCAGGGTGAGGACTCAGTATTCCCATCTGTACAATGGGGATAAGTCTAGTGCTCATCCCTCATCCGGGTCTTGGCAGGATCAAGTGAGGTCCTACAGGGAAAGCTCATAGCCCCGCGTCTCCCACACAGAAAGGGCCCCTAAAGGCTGAGATGATCCAATGAAAACAGCAGCATCCCACGGGCCGTCCACACGTGCATCCCACGCTGGGAATTGGCAGCAGCTGGGGCGTCACCCGGACGCCTTCCTTTTCCACGTGCCGGGGCCGCCGCCTTCGTTGCCAGGAGCGGTTCCTCAGGCCCCGAGTCTTTCACTGGGGGCCAAGGGACTGTTTGACAAGCCTGGGAGTCGAGGTCTCCGAAGGGAGTCCCCGTCCCCTGCAAACAGGGCCAGTGGCCGGGAGGAACTGACCAGCCCGCCCAGGAGCGCGCTACACCCCAGGAGGCCTGGATCAGCGTGAGCTGCACGGAGAAAGCCTGCTCTCCTGTGGGAGTGAGGCTGGGCGTTCCTGGGCACCCCCTGCTCTTGGCTCTGGGGGAGCCGCGAGAACCTGCTTGACGAGGAGGTACCTGTAGGCATGGGGTTTGCTGAGTATGGGTGTAGAGAGATGACTTGCCTTTTATTTCCCCCTGTGTCCTGCTTTTCCTCCAACCCCTCCTCCCTCTGTCCCCCGCAGTGTGCCAGGCCAGGCCAGGCCAAGGGCTCCCGTGTGGCCTGGACCCCCAGCAAGTGACAGGCGGAGAGCCGCCTCTGACACAGCAGCCGGGTCTACTCTCCCGGCTCCCTCGTCCTCGGGGCGCCCTGTTGGGGTGCCACACTCGCCTGTAGGGGGCGATGCGAAGCACCCGCTTCCAATGGGGTGCACCCTCTCCTTGGAGCTCAGACCCGGCTTTCTCCACCCCAGTGTTTCGCTGGTCCCCCGAGCCCGGCTCTCCCCAAAACTGGCCAGGGCGCCTGCACCGCCCTGGGAAGATCCAATTAGCAAATGACCACCGGGCCCTCCGGGGAAGATGCCAGACCCACGACCTGAACGTGTTTGGGGCAAAGACCTGGTCGCCGAGGGCACTTGATCCCCGGGGCCCAATCCCTCCGCGGGTTTGGGTCCGCACCGGGGTTCTGACTGGGGTGGCGCCTGGCTCACCAAGGCCGGGCTGGCCTGGCGCCCCCTGCCCATGCTGCCACCTGTGCTCCCCCAGAGCGGGGCTTCCACCCCAGTGCGGCCCGGGAAGGGCGTGGGGAGGCTCCCCGTTTCAGCCTGGAGCAGGAACTGCTCGAACCCCATTAACCAGTAATCACTCCGGGCGGGGAGGCGAGGGCGCCTGGCCACCCCCAGGAATATCCAATTAGCAAATGAGGATGCGCCCTCCGGTGAAAGAAGTCAGGCCCATTATCTGCCATGTCCCCAATTAGGGTGTTTATTTCATGAAAGACTGCACTGAGCTGGCGGCCCCGGCTCCTTCCTTCCAGAGCCCCGCCAGATTAAGCATCGCCTCCCGCCCCCCCCCCCAGGTCCCCCCCCAAACCTGCAGCACCACCCTCCCCCCACCAGCCCTGCAGCACCACCCTCCCCCGAGCCTCCCCCACCCTGCGCGCCCCCACCCCCACCGCCCGCGCAGATCACGAGGACTGGTGCTAGCAGCAGGGACCGGAGAGTCAAATTCTTCAGGTTTGGTCATGCCTGACCTCAGTGCCATGTTTGTGCTCCTGTCGGGGTGGAGAAACTGTGGCTGTGATGTCCTTAGTGTGTATCCGTCTCAGTCTGCAGCCAAGTGGCCTTTAGCGGACCGAGGAGGATGCCCAGGTGCGGGGTCTCCCTCTTCCCCCTCCGGCTCTCTGCCCTGTGGTGCCATCCGTGATGGTTTAACTGCCCGAAAACAGGGGACAAACATGGCTCTGCTTTTCGGGGTTAACATGACCCTTAGCCACAGGTGGGGCAGCGCCCCGTCCGTCCATTTTCCAAAGGGGGTGGAGGGCATGATATTATCGGGTTGGGTTGTTTCATAAACCTCTCCGTTTGGTACACAGCAAGGATATAAGCCCCTTTGCCGATGCTCACATGGAGGGATCATGAAGTTAAAAAACAAAACAGGAAAGCAACCAGCACAGTACTGGCTGGGAAGCTGATCTTAGCAAAGGCTCCTCATTCTGGAAAAAAACGGAATCCAGGGAAAATGTCCCCAGGCCGTAGGAACAGCAGTGACCTCTGTTTGGGGGAGATGGCACCCTGCTGGGCGGACACGTTGGGTCCCTGTGCGTCGCCTTGCACTGTCAGGCCTCGGAGGTGGATGGTCCCCCCAGAAGGGAAAGTCTGTGCCTCTCCAGCTGCCTCAGACGCGCTGCCGGGGGAATAAGGGAACGAACGCGGCTCTGCCCGAAACTTGTGTCGGCTGCTTCGAAAACACAATCTGCCTGTTTACATTTCGAGAGCCAAACACGGTGCTTTCTGTAATTCTGATTAGCATCTACTTGGCCCCTTCCTTGAAGTATCCTGGGTGGAAATGTTCCAGATAGAAATCTGTGGGCTCCTCCCGTTGGGGAGGGTGGTGCTGGAGGCGGCCAGGCCAGCTCGTGAGTGGATGGGCCAAACTGCAGGATTTTTGCACACTGGCTTTTAAACAAGCTGTTCTTATGATGTAAATGATATGAACGTGCCGTTAAGGGGATCACAGGAAAAACAAAGGTAGTACCAGTCAAACATATCACTTAATTCTTTGAGTACTTTTTACTGGTTATACACACAGTTGTATCTTAAAAAAAAAAAAAATACACACACACACACACTCTCTCTCTCTCTCTCTTTCTCTCTCTCACACACACACACACTCTAGAGGCCCGATGCATGAAATTCATGCAAGGGGCTCGGCCCTTGCAGCTTGCCTCAGCCCTCGCAGCTCCTGCTTTGTCTAGAACAGTGGTTCTCAACCTTCCTAATGCCGCGACCCTTTAATACAGTTCCTCATGTGGTGACCCCCAACCATAAAGTTATTTTCATTGCTACTTCATAACTGTAATAATGTTGCTACTGTTATGAATCATCATGTAAATATCTGATATGCAGGATGTATTTTCATTGTTACAAATGGAACATAATTAAAGCATAGTGATTCGTCACAAAAACAATATGTAATTATATATGTGTTTTCCAATGGTCTTAGGTGACCCCTGTGAAAGGGTCGTTTGACCCCCAAAGGGGTTGCGACCCACAGGTTGGAGACCCACAGGTTGAGAACCACTGGTCTAGAAGGATGTCCGGAGGGATGTCCAGTCTAATTAGCATATTACACTTTTATTATTATAGATATATATGTATATATATTTATTGATTGCAGAGAGAAAGGGAGAGAGAGATAGCAACATCAATGATGAGAGAGAATCATGGATCAGCTGCACACCTCACACTGGGGATGGAGCCTGGAACCCGGGCATGTGCCCTGACCGGGAATCGAACCGTGACTCCTGGTTCATAGGTCGATGCTCAACCCCTGAGCCACGCCGTCCGGGCCAGGCAGTGTGTCGTACAGCTGCTTACGTCTGTGGTACTTGTACGGCGGTGACACTGGAGAACGGTGAGCTTCCGGCTGAGCAGCTCGGCTCTTGAAATCAGCCATTGGGGGAATCTTTTCACCGTGGAAATGAGGAACTCAACACGTCAGGGGCCCTTTACCCCACAGCCAGTTGCGAACCCTTTACGAGCAGATCCTGGGCCCAGTACCGTCTGCCTCGGGGAGTCTGCACCGCCTTCTAGAAGGTTCACACAGCACCCCCTCCCTGGCCATCGCTGGGCAAACATCTAGTCCATGTGAGCAAATTGTTGTTTTTGTTTGTTTGTTAATCCTCACCAGAGGATATTTTTCCATTGGTTTTTTTTAGAGTGGAAGAGAGAGAGGAAGAGACAGAGAGAAACATCGATTGGTTGCCTCCAAGGTCCGTGCCCTTTGGTCCACAGGCCGATGCTCTATCCACTGAGCCACACCAGCTAGGACCATGTGAGCAAATTTTATACACAGTCACGTGTCGCCCACGCGGTATGATGGCCTTCATTATTGTACTTTTGCCTATTTTCAGTGGACATCTTTTTCTAAGTTACATCACCTAATCTGCCACCTTTCAAACAGGAATTCCGACAATATTTCAGTATGTCCTTGAGACTGGAGCGTGAGTCCACCCGTCCCTCCGAGCCCTGTCGTGACGGTACCCTCGGGGGGGGGGGGCGGGCAGGCACGTAGGTGCGTTCCTTTCTGCTCCACGAAATGACCCGGATGCCGAAGAGACTTCAGATGTGCTTTCTGCTTTGATTGCCTGTGAAAAGCCTGCTGCCTCCGTGAAAAGATGTCAGCTGTCACTCACGTTTTTAATTACCTGCCTAGGACAGGAGCACACGCTCAGAGTAAGTGCCTGAAACAATGCACTGATTAAGAGGGGACCCTCCCCCTCGCGCCATGTTCTGCTCCCAGTCCCGAAAGCATCCCTCTCACATGCTGACAGGCTTCCTCCAGGATCTCTTAGTACATCCGTCTAACGCAGGGGTCCTCAAACTACGGCCCGCGGGCCACATGCAAATACAAATATTGTATTTGTTCCCATTTTGTTTTTTTACTTCAAAATAAGATATGTGCAGTGTGCATAGGAATTTGTTCATAGTTTTTTTTTAAACTATAGTCCGGCCCTCCAACGGTCTGAGGGACAGTAGTTTGAGGACCCCTAGTCTAACGCATGTGTACATGTTATTCTATGTAAGAATAAATTGAACCAGGCTGGCGTGGCTCAGTGGTTGAGTGTCGACCTATGAACCAGAAGGTCAGGGTTCGATTTCTGGTCAAGCCACATTGGGCTCAATCCCCAGTAGGGGGCGTGCAGGAGGCAGCCGATGAATGATTCTCATCATGGATGTTTCTATCTCTCCCTCTCTGAAATCAATGAGAAATATATATATTTTTTAAAAATGCAAATGCACTGATATATCTACACACCTTTTACATGAATGGGGGTCACAGTCACAGAATATTCGGGTGCAAGATTTTTTCCCTTCCATCATCAATGCTGTCCACATTAGTAACTGCAGATCTCTAGCGTTCTTTATAGCACCTGCAGGATCTCGCCGCATTTCCCTGCCGATGGGCATTTAGACTGTTTCCGTGTTTGTTTGTTTTTAATGTTATTACAAAGGAAGGAATAGTTACTATCCCGGTTCGTCTAGCTCTGTGCATGTGCGTGTGTATTTACATAGGATGACGGTCAGGCAGCAGAATCTCATACTGACTGTC
>NW_005871758.1:178909-181779 GCF_000147115.1 Myotis lucifugus | reverse complement strand
TCTGCCTGGGACCTTGTTTCTGGTTTGTTTTGGGGGGAGGGTGTCTCAACTCACAGCTTGTCTTCTCAGTAGGGTGGTCATTGCACACTCACGGCAGAATCATTAGAGGAGCTTTAGCTTCTCTCAGCCAGAAACGAGACGTTGTTAAGCAAAGGCAATGCCCCCACCTCGCTCGCTCGTTGCAGGGACAAGTTACCCTCATTGGGATAAACCAACTTCTCTGTGGCCCGCCCGGGGGCACACCTTGGGGACCCGTGACTAGATGGGCAGGGTGTGCTGATGGGGATCAAATAAGCTCCCGTGTAGCACCCCGCCCCCGCCCCCATGGAGAGAACACAGAAGGGTGGGCCCCGCCTCTGCCCAGGCCCTGGGGACAGGCGCCCACCTCTGCTGGGCAGCACTGGGCCTGCCACGGTGGGAGGGAGGGGGGACGGGACGCGGGGGACACGGGACCAGCTCCAGGAAGGACGTGCAGCCTCGGGGCTTCAGGGGCCAGGAAACCAGAATCCAGGCAGCATGGGCTTCCTTCTACGGCAGGGACCCCTCCTGAGGCTGAGGCTGAGGCTGAGGCCGGCACCCAGGGGCCCGTCCACCAGCCCCGGGCCAAGGTCAGAACGCCCCGGAGCTGCTCACGGGCTGTGTGAGGGAGGGCTCCAGGCCGCTTTCACAATCATTGGAGAAGCTTGTAGCATCTCCTGGCCAACAGAGCCTTTGGTAAAAGTTGTCCCGGGCTGGCGTCAACGCATGGTGACTGTCAACTTCTCCATCATCAAAAACTGGAACTCTGCCCTACCCGGTTTGGCTCAGTGGATAGAGCATCGGCCTGCGGACTCAAGGGTCCCGGGTTCGATTCTGGTCAAGGGCATGTACCTTGGTTGCGGGCACATCCCCAGTAGGGGGTGTGCAGGAGGCAGCTGATCGATGTTTCTCTCTCATCGATGTTTCTGACTCTCTGTGCCTCTCCCTTCCTCTCTGTAAAAGATCAATGGAATATATTTAAAACAAAACAAAACAAAACAAAAAACAAACTGGAACTCGTTTTCTTGTAAACATCCACTTAGTTCTCTTGTGTGTGTCTGTGTGTGTGTGTGTTTAAAACTTTATTGTTGAAAGTATTACATATATCCCCTCCCCCACCCCCATTGACCTCTTCTAGGCTGCCCCCCGCCCCAGGCCTTCACCACCCTATTGTCTGTGTCCATGGGTGATGCATAGATGCATACAAGGTCTATAATTGATCTCTCCCCTACACGCCCCCTTCCCTCTGAGATTCTGCAGTGTGTTTGTTCCATGCTTCCATGTCTCTGGATCTATTTTGTTCATCAGTTTATGTTGTTCAATAGATTAAGTGCTGTAAGGATGTTGAGAAAAGGGAACCCTCGTGCACTGCTGGTGGGAATGAGGCTGGTGCAGCCATTATGGAAAACAGTATGGAGTTTCCTAAAAAAAAAAAAAAAATTAAATATGGAACTGCCATTTGACCCAGTGATCCCACTGCTAGGAATATATCTTAAGAAACCTGAAACACCAATCAGAAAGAATATAGTTAGCTCTTTTTTTAAAAGATATTTTTATTGATTTCAGAGAGGAAGGGAGAGGGAGAGAGAGATAGAAACATCAATGATGAGAGAGAATCATAGATCAGCTGCCTCCTGCAGGCCTCCTACTTGGGATCGAGCCCACAACCTGGGCATGTGCCCTTGACCGGAATGGAACCCGGGACCCTTCAGTCCACAGGCCGACGGTCTATCCACTGAGCCAAACCGGCCAGGGCTGTATTTCTCTTGTTTTAAACAGCACTTAGATGTCCCTGAGACATGAATCCCAACTTAATAATAACAAGAACAAACCTTTTTAAAACACAGGGCCAGGCATCACCTCTGTGATTGACGCGCATCATCCCACGGAACCTTCGGAATAGCGCTCAGAGGACATGGATCAGAAGGACGCTCATCCCCACCCAGACGAGGAGCCCGAGGCACAGTGACGGGGATAGCGGGCCCCAGGCCCCCCAGCTAGTAAGTGGCCTCCCTGGGGTCTGTGTCCCCGGATGTCTAACGTCCGAGCTCGGGCTCTGCACCTCTCCCAGTGCGTGGACTCGGGGGGAAAAGACCTTGTTGTTGGAGAGGCTTATTTAGCTGTGACCTTGAGCACGTCATGAAGTCTCTGAGCTTGAATTTCTCTAATGAGGGCGGTGGTGCTCACCTCTCGGGGGTTGTGGGAGCTGCAGGGACAGCGAAGGCTCTGTCATGGCAGGTGGAGGCAGGGCCACGCCCGTGAGATGCATGGGTGCTATGATTGTGGTTATCTTCTATCACTATCTCATGGCTCACTTGCGCACACTCTGTGCTCGCTCCTCCCCGCACGCACAGTTCCCTGGGAAGCCCGGCCCCTTTTCCTGCCCCGCATAAATGCCACCCTCTCTGGGGAAACTTTGAAAACTCCCTTTGAGTCCTTGTTTTTATCTAACGGGGGAGTCGTTTGCTGGTTGACAGCATAAGGTCTGCAGACAGACCTCCAGCTTCCAGGAACGACCCCCTCTCTTCATAGATGTGTGGAAACAAGTTCCTTCCTGTGTAAAACTAGAGGCCTGGTGCACGAATTTGTGCACCAGTGGGGTCCTTTGGCCTGGCCTGCGGGATCGGTCCGAAACCAGCTCTCCGACATCCTCCGAGGGGTCCCAGATTGCAAGGGGGTGCAGGCCAGGCCGAGGGACCCCACCGGTACACGATTGGGGCTGGGGATGGACACGGGGGGTTGGCCAGCTGGGGAGGGACTGCAGAAAGGTTCCAGGGCGTGTCTGGCCTGTCCCGCTCAGTCCCGATTGGCTGGACCCCAGCAGAAAGCTAACCTACCAGTTGGAGTGTCTG
>NW_005871758.1:138136-173451 GCF_000147115.1 Myotis lucifugus | reverse complement strand
TTAACCACGCTTCAGTTCCCCACTATGGGCCGCCATCTGAAGGACTTTCTTCTCCCCGCTTTCTTCCCGATTCACAGTGTGTGTCAAGAGGTGAAATGGGGGCACAAAACCCAACCTCCCCTTGTCCCGGGGGGGGATGAAATATGAAGGCTCGTCGATTGTCTGGGGCTCAGTGCGTTGGAAAAACATCCGGTAAATTATGGAAAATTTTTGAAAAATGGCCCCTTTTTTTTTTTTTTTCCCCCCCAGATGGTGGTCCCCCCAGGGAGCCGGGGCCTGCATAATTGTATCACTAATCAGCAGAAAGGCAATTAGTTGTGTAAGTGTGCTATAATCATTCTAACAGAAGAGATGACGAAAAGACAAAAAAGAGGAGGGGGGGGTGCAGAATGTCTTTTCTGAACCCATCAACTGACAGCCATAATTAGATATATATAATTGAAAATTCCACAGTAGGGGGGCCCGCTCACACAAATGCATTTTCTCGGCTGCCCTGACGCATTTTTGTCTTTGGCTGAACATCCCCCCAGGAAAAGGCAGAAAACTCCCCATTCCAAGAGTGCATACTGTACTGGGTATTCTTCCACACCAATGATGTCAGAATCACTTGTGTGTGTGTGTGTGTGTGTGTGTGTGTGTGTGTGTGTGTGGAGGGGCCCGGGCTGGGGACTGGGAGGTGAGTCTGTTGTGGCGACGAGTGCCCGGTTTGGGCTGTTATGAGTTGCGTTGCCGTGAACTGTGTCGTGGTCACTGTGACTCCGGACCTGCTCTTACCCGGCACCCGGACGCTCTGGGCGGGGCCGGCTTACCTCGGAGGCACCGTGTCTGGGGTCCACCGTGTGTGTCCTATGGGGCCACAGGAATGTTTTCACGTTCACCTCTTTCTAAGTGAGAAGAAAACGAACGTGCTAACAGTGTGGAGGAATGATCCCAGCCTGGGTGAAAACGATCGTCATGCCCACGCAGCTGTAAAATATAATTATTTTTTTTTATGGAGGAAGGGGCCCACCAAGGTCTAGGTGCCCGCGGCCCATCAGAGCCCGGCGGTGGCACGGATCCTGGGTGAGGGGGAGTCCTCCATGGCAGTGAGAGACGGGGGTTCAGGGAGCCTCCTCAGGACAGCACATTCCAACCCCCGTTTTTATAGGAAAGAGGGGACTTGGTTTAACCAAAGTCTGATCAAAACCTGTAATTACATTTAACTTGAAAGTCCTGAAGCCGCCTGTGAGTTTGGGAAAACTCTGCAGAACAGCTTGGCCCCGAAATCATCAGACTGCAGGCCTCCCCTCAGAGGGAGCATCTCTGTGAGTTAGAAGTGCGCCCCCCAACCTCTCTCATATCTCTCTCTCTCTCTCTCTCTCTCTCTCTCTCTCTCTCTCTCTCTCTCTCTCTTAATCCAATGCTGCTATCATTTAATTGGACAAATCTTAACTGTGATTTTCCCCCTCCCAAAGAGGGAGCGCACGGCAGCCAAAGCTTGCTCATTAAGTTCTCTAAATGCCCCCAGCTGTGCAATAAGTTTTCAAAGCAACACAACTGCAGATTTTTTTTTTTTTAAAAAAACACACATTTGGTGGCTGGTTTTCAATCACGCATTCTGCCCTCCTTGTTTTGGGGATGGGAAAAGCGGGAGTGCTCGCTGGGAGAATTCCCATGCATTGTGGCGTCTTGGGCCCGCAGTCAAATTGGAGGTGCCATTAAGGGGGTCTAATTGGAGCGGGTGAGGAGGGAGGCACAAGGGGCGATTCTTTGGGCTCCCAGGCAGCGTGGGCAGCACATGCGGATGCAGAAATAATCCCAGGACAGGTCCCCAGGGAAGCAGGCCTTCCCCTACAGGGCTTGAGGGCGGGCGGGTTCTCCCTGCTGGCAGGTGGGGCTTTACAGAAAGTGGCCTGAGCCGGGCCAGCAGAGAGACCCCTGGACGGGACAGAGGGTCGCCGCGTGCATTTCTGGGTTCCCCGCCCCCCTAAATGGGACTCCCAGAGTCCCTGCCTCCACCCTCTCACCAAACTGGCAGAGGTGGGTCCGGAGGGGGAGGAAAGACGGGGAAGAGAGTTTGAAGTTCCCTTAATTCTCTACAAAGCATCTGCACTTGAACATCTTATTTAGGAAAAAATGCCACCTGACTTAAAAGGGGAGGAGGGCCTTGGTTAAAGAGAATTGCATTTTCTCACGTTCTGTTTTGCCATCCATCACTCTCTCTCCAGGCATCTCATCACCCGCCTTGCCACTGGGTGTGACCGACGATTCGCCTGACCAATGGCGTGTCCGTGGAGACTCGGCCTGATGAGTGGCAGCTTTAAGAGCCAATGGTAACCTCTCACCTTCCAAAGTCCCCCCCCCCACTCCAGGTGGGGGCTCCTGCACCCTGGGCCCCTGGGTTTCACAGACCCACCCCCCACCTCCCAGCAGAGCCCCCCATTCACCCCGCCAACCCACGGTGCACGTGTAGCCTGAAGGAGAATCCAGTTCCCCAGGTCAGACCAGTGAGATTTGTGGGTTGTCTGTGCTGCAGTGTGACTACAGCCGATGGTATGGTGACTCCCATGTTTTTTTAAAAATATATTTTATTGATTTTTTACAGAGAGGAGGGGAGAGGGATAGAGAGTTAGAAACATGGATGAGAGAGAAACATCGATCAGCTGCCTCCTGCACACCTCCCACTGGGGATGTGCCCACAACCAAGGTCCATGCCCTTGACCAGAATCGAACCTGGGACCCCTCAGTCCGCAGGCCGACGCTCTATCCACTGAGCCAAACCGGTCAGGGCCCATGTTTGCAGAGGGGTGGCCTGGGGACCCCATCAGGCCTGCGACATGTGTGGTTTGGCCATGTCTCCTAAAAAAACAAAACAAGTTGCCAACCTTAGCGATCAGGGAAGCACACAGGAGTCCTGGCAACACTGGGCTGCCCCCGCTCCCCCTCCCTGTGTGGCTGGGTTGCCCGGGGCAGTGGCCTCAGCACTCCCCGTGGCCTGGCGCCAGGCGGCCCCGCCATCACCTGATGTCCCTGCGGGCCGAGATCTTCCCAGGCCTGGAGGACAGGAAGGGCGCGTCTTAGGGTCTCCCCTTCTCGTCGGTGGCTTCTGTGTCACCGGAAGGGCATCGACCAGGCTTGTTTAGGCTTCACTCCCTCGGGTGCTACTGAGCCGGGGGAGCCCCTGACGTGGGGCCCCATGGGCAGGGCGGCAGGGCTGAGTCTGCTTTCTTGCACGTGGTCGCTGGTCTGGCCAGGAGCACCGGGTAGGACATCGATGGAGGGACCCAGGCCAGCTTGGCAGCCATCACACTCGGCCTGCAAAGAGGAGACGTTATTGCCACTCGTAGCACAGGCCCCTGAGCCCCTCCCCGCGCCTCCTCTTCACCTCCTTAGACTCCCCCATCCCCCTGGCCTTCTCCCCACGCCCCAAAATGACCGGGAGCCACTGGTCCGCAAGGCACGCCTTCTCCTGCAGCCCTGGGATCCTTAGCGTGTCTCCCCACGCTCGCATGCCAATCCCGGGAACCCGAGACAGGACTGGCAGGAAGAGGGACGTCTCAGATGCCTACCAGAACCGGGGTGAAGAGCGCTCCCTGAGACAGCCGGTCCACCGTGGGGGTGAGGACAGAGACGAGGGCATGGAGCCGCCGCCTGTCCTGGTTCCCGCCGCCTCGTGTTCACGTGGGTGTTCTTCCTCGGGTCTCCCGTCCAACGGCGATAATGAGTGAGCGGTAAACCGAGGTGGCCCAGGCCTTGCGAGGACATGCGGCGCTTCCTCATTCAGAGAACAGCCGGGGGTAAGCCCACCGCCACCGGCCGGAGGTGGGAGCTGTGGGCCCACATTTTGAATGTGGTCCCGCCTCCCCCAGCCTCCAAGCTTTCCTAGTATTCCAGGCGGCTGCCCCTCAAAGTCCTCGGCCATGTGCTTGTTTGGGATACTTTTTTTTAAAATCCTCACCCAAGGATATTTTCCCATTGATTCTTAGAGTGGAAGAGAGAGGGAAAAACAGAGAAACATCGATGTGACATCGATTGGTTGCCTCCTGCTGGCACCCCATCAGGGTGGGAGAGGAGCCTGCATTGGAGGTACGTTCATGCCCTTGACTGGAATCGAACCTGGGACCCATTGGCCCGCAGGCTGACGCTCTATCCACTGAGCCAAGCCGGCCAGGGCTGGGTTACCTGTTAGCTGTCATTGAGCCGCGTGCATCTGTGGCTATGCAGTCACCCGAGAGCGGTGTGAGCCAGCCTGAGAACAGCCACAACTCTTTAGCCGTGTAACTGATGGCCTGGCCTCGGGGTGACAACAGCGTGGCTGCCCCGCAGTCGCTCAGCTGAATGTGCCGGCGTGTGTTCATACGCGGGGGGTGTGGAGGCAAAAGTGGGCTGACCTGCAGGGTTAAAGAACACAAGGCTTTAGTAAAAGATTTAAATATAGCCCGGCCGGCGTGGCTCAGTGTTTGAGTGATGACCTATGAACCAGGAGGTCACGGTTTGATTCCCAGTCAGGGCACATGCCTGGGGTTGCAGGCTCGATCCCCAGTGTGGGGCGTGCAGGAGGCAGCTGATCCATGATATTCTCTCATCATTGATGTTTCTCTCTCTCCCTTCCTCTCTGAAATCAATAAAAATATATTTTTAAAAGTTAACTATGCGCACTTTGAAGCCACTCAGATGTCCTCTAGCCACACTCTCCATGGATCCCTTTCTTTTCCCACCTGGTCTACGTACGTCATTCATTTACGTGAATCTGCTTGGTCCCTGAAGACACCTGGACAACCCGGAGCGTCCTCTGTCGGCATGGGAACCACGCACGTGGACACAGAACCACGGCGTCCGGGGCAGGAAGGGCAGGTGATGGCTCAGGTCAGTCCCCATGTTCAGACGGGGACTCACATCAAGGGCAAGGACATGAACCCCTCCTGGGGGCCGGGCCTCAGCTGCTTCTGGTCTCAAAAGGAGGCCACCCCCCTGGAAATGTGTGGAGCAGAACCAAAGCCGACGGGACTGTAAGAATCACATGGGACCCAGCGGCCAGCCGCCGTCCGCCCGAGCCTCTGCCTTGCTCCTCGCTCGGCCTGAGGAAGAACTCGTGCATCCGGGAAAGCCCCTCATGCCCAAGCCTTCCTGAGCGTCGCATGTCTGACCCTCCCATGCAGACAGAAGAGAGGGTACGTCCCTGTGTCCCCAGGCTTTCTCTGAAGACCCCCGCCGCCAATCTCACTCCTCTGCCCCCTGGCTACCAGGTCTCTCTCAGTTTCTCAGGAGCCTCTCACCCTCTGGACTCCAGCCCTTCCCTGAGCTGAACTTCCCTCTTTTCCAGTTTCAAGCTCCTTCCACCGCTCGCTGCTATTTTGGGGTCTGAGAGCAGAAGTTGTTTGTGCTCAGTGAATGGAAGATGCCTCAGTTCCCATGACCCACCTCCATAAATGGCCACGGAGGATTATAAATAACAACAATAAAATATTTTTGTTTCTCTAAACACATATGGTCTCTAATCCTCACAGCCACTCTGCACCCGGTAGGAAAAGGAGAGCGGAGACCAGGGCGGGCGAGCGGCTGGCCCCGGGTCACGCAGTTTGCAGATGCCGCGGGGAGGAACTGTGCGGTCCTCGCCCACACGTCGCCGTCTACCGCCCCCCCCCCCCACCCCCCCGGCCTTGGCCGGCAGGTAGCGGGACTGAGGTCATTGATCAGCTGCCTCGAACTCCAGAACACGCTCCCCTTCCCTCCTCGCCAGGACCTCATCGCTCAGAGATGGCAATTTGGGTCACACACCCCCTTTGCTAAGCAGCATTCATCTGCAGGATGCTTTTCCGTCCTCAGAAAGAAACTCCTGACAATGAGGCCTCCTCAACTTGCTTTCTCCCTCCCCGTCGGACGCTCGTTATAATTCGCGCCTCTGCGGGCGACCCACAGTGGCCGCCTTTCTTTACGTCTTTAATTAGAGCTGTCATTTTTAATCCCCGGGAATGATGAGGGCGCTGAACGTTCCAACAACAGGCACGTTATTCTGAAAGTCCAATGGTGACAAATGCACAATCTCATAAAAAAAAAAGATCCCCCCCCCCATTAGCTCAGAGCAGAGGGAGTTAGGAGTTCTGAGTCTTTCTCTCTTTGGGGGGACGGGGGGGGGGTGTCAGGTGGGGGGAGGCTCATTCAGAGCCACGTTGGGTTATTCTTCACAAGATGTTTTTCAACCCCAGTTGTCAGGTTGTCAAATGCCCTCCCCACGGAGCCTGCCCGTAATTCAATCCCTGCGGATCGCCCCGAGTGTCTTCAATGTTTTGATTGCAAATACGGGAGGGAAGCGGCCGTCCCTGAGCCCGGCTCCCCCTTAAATCTCCTCATGGATTACTTGGCTGTGTGGCCTGAAATAGGTCAAAAGGTTGCGGCTCCGGAGTCGAATGCGAGGAGTAATCGCCCGATAGACACTCTAAATCAATCATAATTAATGCACTTGCCGCTCCTGTCAGCTGATTGCCGCCGGAGGGTGAAATAAAGAGACCCTTTCTAATACAATTTGAAAAGAGATCAAATCTGTCATTTCATCTAATAATTGAGCCAAATGAGAAAAGAGAGGGGTCAGAGTTCACGGGGTGACCTTATGTAAACCCAATAATGCATAATTCATTTCCTTTTTATGGAATGTGTAAGCCGCTGGAAAGGGACCGGGCAGAACCGCCGGTCCTCCGTGGCTCCTGGCAGACCGACCCGCTGCCCCCGCCACGCCTGCGGAGGCGCCCCGACTCCTGGGTGGCCTCCTCGGGCTGAGAACCCGGGGCCTTCAACCCGGGCCAGGCCGGCGTCTCATTCACACTCCCGTGAATCACGGGAGCTATAGAACCTGTAATTTACTCATCGCGCGGGACCAAGACAGCTACAACATGTGTGCATGCGGAATGCGTTCGCTTTTCCCTGTTCCCGGGAGGAGAACATGGGCTGTGGGTTCTGGAAAGGGAGGCTGGAACACGGGTGTGCGTGTGAATTGTCTGATTTCCCTTCCCGAGTCTCGGCCTCGGGCAATGAGATTTCTTCCTGGCCTTGCCCGCTGTTTGGGACGAGGAGCCGCAGGGAGGAGAGAAAGTGTTTCAGAAACAACAACAACGACAACAACAACAATACTGCCAGCCCGGAGCTCCCAGGGAGCTGCGCGTCCGTTTACCGAGTCCCTGCATCGCGGGGACCACGCGTCTGACTTACGTGCACACGGGTCGCGAGGAGTCTTGTCTCAGGCTCCCTGACAGCAGCAGCCAGGGAGCCGGCTCCTCGGAGGGCACCTTCCGAGTGGCTATGCGTTTCCTGTTGGGGACACTTCCAAAGGGCGCACGGGCTCTCTGAAGGGGTCAGGACTCCCAGCAGCCACCGCCCATTCCTGGATCAGTTGCTACCATTGCGGCCCATTGGTGTGGGTGGAGAGGCCCGGTTGGTTCCGGCACTGAACACGCTACTTGGCACTCACCATAGCCACCAAACATTCTTCTGTTTGTTATCAGGAGAGCGTGTCTTCTGGAACATGGTCTATTTCTTTTTTCTTTTCAAAAATATATTGTTATTGATTTCACAGAGGAAGGGAGAGGGAGCAAGAGATAGAAGCATCACTGATGAGAGAGAATCATGGATCGGCTGCCTCCTGCACGCCCCCCACTGGGGACCGAGGCTGCCACCGGGCATGTGCCCTGACCGGGAAGGGAATGGTGACCTCCGGGCAGTCTATTTCTGTGACGCTGTGGTGCATGCATTCCTCCGCGCCCCCACTGGGAAGGGCTTCCTATAGTTAGATCCGACCTCGTCATGGCCCTCGTTGGAGACTGGTGTAAGGCGAGGAGGCGAGTATAAATCAGTCCGATCTTTGCAGAGAATGGTTGGGTGGGTGGGATTGAAATTTCACATGCCCTTGGAGTCTCAACGTTTCCCTTTCTGCATCTTCTTAAATATCGGGTAATTTATCTTAACTATAAAGATAGACAGGGTGTCCCCCCAAAACATATCACACTTAAACAGCTCCATTTTGACAATCAGAATTTATGGAGAAAAAAACTACATACAATTCCATTTAAAAATAAAAACCCCCCAGTGGGTGTGGCTCAGCTGTTGAGTGTTGACCCAGGAACCAAGAGGTCACTGGTTCGATTCCTGGTCAGGGCACATGCCCGGGTGGCAGGCTTGATCCCCAGTGGGGGGCGTGCAGGAGGCAGCCGGTCAATGATTCTCTCTCATCAATGATGTTTCTATCCCTCTCCCTTCCCTTCTCTCTAAAATTCAATAAGAACATTAAAAAATATTAAAAAAATAAAAACCTTAGCATGAAAAGTATATATGTTCTGTATATATTGTATGTGTGTCTACACACACACACACACGCACACACGTACACTCACAAGCACAGAGAGACGCGTCAACACTGAAATAAAAATCTTCGATATGACCTAACGTTTCAGAAAAACAACGTCAAAAGACGGATGACAGGCGGGGACAATATATGCTCCGGGCACATCACCAACCAATAGTAGATAAATCCTAGGAAAAATTCAGCTCAGGAGAGAAGCACAAACCACCAAGGACACAGATCGGCTGTTCCCAGGGGAGGGCATGGACGAGGCCCAGAAACACGAGGAGAAGCTGGGTGTCTCAGTAACGAGGGCTGCACATTCGAAGCACCGAGTGACCGTTTGAGAGCCATGGACACGGCGGAAACGGTACCGCCGGACAGTGCCCAGGGCTGGGGAGTATCTGGAGGAATGGGAACGCGTAGGCACCCCCGTGGGAACCCTTCCACTTGACGGAGCGATTTGGAAATAGCCCCTAACGCCGACGATGAGTGCAAACTGCGAGCCAGCGGGTCCGCGTGTGGGCACATGTCTCCAAGAGGCTCACCCGTGCGCACACGGAGACAACAGTGAGGCTACCTGCAGCCGCTGAAAGTTACACACAACCACAGAGTGTCCACCCACAGTGTGCCGGACACACAGTGGTGGCGGTGATACCCACCGGGCACAGGCTGTGGTTCAAGCCGAGGCGCTACCATCTAGTAACAGCACAACCACGGACAATTACTTACCTGCCTGGCGCCTCACTTTTCTCGCCTGAAACAATGCGCGCACACACTCACGTGCACAGCAGAAACCGCCCATTACCGGGGAGGCAAGCTTAACGAGGATCCACAGGTTACATGGGTCAGACATTCAGAACAGTGTTCGGCCCCTAGGATTGCACATTATTTACTATCGTCATCGTAGAATGTTCAAAGTAAAAACGAGAACGCCGGGTCTTCACGATAAATGGTTAAACGCTTAGTGTTGAGAGCAAAAAGCAATTTGTAGAGTGGTATGCACTGCCTGGCACAGCAGGAACACAGCTCTGTCATCGTTGAAAATGCGCATAAAACGGTATTATTTCTTGCTAGGGTATTATTTATACAGCGAAACTATAAGAACGTGCATAGGGAATATCAGCGCTGTTTGGGCCTGGAGGGAGATGGGCTAAACCGAGAACCGGTGCTGCTTTAAGGAGAGCTGCATTGTTTCATTTCCTTTGAAAACGAGAGAGATCTGTAGCAAGAGGAGTTATTGAGAGTTATAAAACTCGGGCGGTGAGTATACAGGAGTCTGTTATTTTTCAAACTTTTATAAAAGGTTAAACTTGGTATCGTTTTCAGCGCCTGTCTGTGCTTTGTTAGATTTACACAACAGTATTTCATTTCTTTGTGAGCAACTTTAAATGATACTGTATTTTTCGTCTCGGTGTTCACTGTTAGCTTATAGAAGTATGGTCCATTATTTTTGTATCTTTATCTTGTGTCCTGTAACCTTGCTGATTTCACTTATCGGTTCTAGTTTTTTGTTGTTGTTGTTGTCTTTTGTAGGTTTGCATTTTCTAAATAGCCATCTGCAAGCTGGAACAGTGTTATTTCTTCATTTCTACTCCATAATGTTTTTGAGTCTCTCTACAGCATTTTCAGTGGCTGTTTTAGGTAGTACCTGGTACACACATACTCGTAGTCTACAAGTGAAGTGTCAGACACTTTACAAAAATATAATTTAGTTGACCAGTGTCCCCCCAATAAATTCAATGAAAAGGAAAAAAATATATTTAAAAAACACACAAGAAATTAAGAATTTGGGAAAGCAAGGGGTGCGTACCAGTTGGCAGGAGAGCAGCGAATCTGGTGGCCCGGGAACAAAGCTAGCGACAGGAAAACATGTGGCAGAGAGAGCCAGGGACGAGGGGGAATCATCTGCATCATTTACCAGCGCCGCTGGCTTTGGGAGACGTTGGGAATACACGAGGAACGCTCTTCAGCCCATCTCCTCCGCGGCAGAGACGTGGGCGTCCCCTGGCCCTTTGGGGCCGACTCTAACCTCTTTTGTCACCCGTTTGGAGTAACAAAAAAAATGACAGTAATAGTTGAATTCATCGTACTATTTGAGAGCGACCCCTTGACCCAGAGGTCAAGCCTCTGCTTGCCGGTCCGATTAGGACATTCCATAATTTTTGAAGGGACTTACCCCCAGGCCCTTTTCATTAATTAGTTCAGCACTAGCAGGTCCTTGAAGAGGAAAGAGCCAGTGCTGAGGGCTCTCCTCCCCGTTTGGAGATTAGGAAGTGAGATAAGGAAGGGAAGCTTTTAACAACAGGACTGTCCTCCTGCAAGGCCCCAGAGCCCCCTTCTGCAACCGGAGAGGAGCCCAGCGCCTGAGAAAAACAAACAAACAGGAATACTTCTGTGACGCCTGGCCTTTGGAAAGGGCTGATATCTGGGGTTTCATCTGCCTGGCCCGGTGGAGAGGGCAGGGTCGGATTGCCCTGTTCTGGGGCCACCTTCCCTGTCACTGCTCAGCCTGCCTGCGAGGAGGCCTTTGAAACCAGAGCTGGACGGCTAGGGAGGCTGGGCTGCCGGCTGGGTGAACTCTGAACCGCTGGGAGTGGCCGGAGGTTACTCGAGCCTGGTCAGCTCTGGAGGAACCTGCTGGCCGGGCAGGCAGGGCGGTGAGAAGACACTTCAGCGTCTGTGGCAGTAAAAGAGGTGGCATCTCTCAGACCTAAGTCCCTCCCACTTTCTTTAAAAAAAAATTTTTTATTGACTCCAGAGAGGAAGGGAGAAGGAGAGAGAGAGAAACATCAACGATGAGAGAGAATCATTGATTGGCTGCCTCCTGCACGCCCCCTACTGGGGATCAAGCCTGCAACCCAAGCACGTGCCCTTGGCCAGAATCAAACCCGGGACCCTTCAGTCCGCAGGCCGACGCTCTATCCGCTGAGCCACACCGGCCAGGGCAGTCCCTCCCACTTTCCACAGATGCAAGGAGGTGGCCTGGGACCATGGAGAAGCGTGTGGGCATGGCCGTACTCAATCTCTGCCAGCTGGGTGACCCTGGGGAAGGACGCCATCCCTCCTGTTCCGTCTCCCCACCCATGAAATGGACACAGTGAGGGACCCTTCTCACAGGCGTGCGGTGCAGGTGAGGAGTTAGTGAATTACCTGGGAAGTGTCCAATGAACAGAGGCTGCTATGATTGTTAACACCATCGGTCTAATACACTATCCTTAGGGAGTCAAGCCTTTTAGACTTGAGCCTAATCTTCTCTTCTAAGAGAAGGGGTGACTGAGACCCTTGCCTGTGACCCTTTTAAGGTCATCCGGTTGGTTAAGGCAGAGCTGCCCCAAGGAATCCAATTTCCTAATCCCTGTCGTCCCCCCCTGGGCGTGTTCAAGTCCCCCATCAAATCTAAGTGATAGTTTGACCTGACGAACATATTATCTGACTTTTTAAGATATATATATATTTAAATATATTCTGATTGATTTCAGAGAGGGAGAGGGAGAGAGAGATAGAAACATCAATGATGTGAGAGAATCACTGATCAGCTGCCCCCCACTAGGGATGGAGCCCGCAACCCGGGCATGTGCCCTGACCGGGAATCGAACTGTGACCTCCTGGTTCATAGGTCCACGTTCAACCACTGAGCCACGCCGCTGGGCAAGAGCTATATTTGTAATCCATGTCTCAAGAAAGTTGCACCAAATGAAAAGCAAAAACAACAAAAGAAAAAAACCCACAAAAAAAATACATGGTAAAGAGACCGTCGAACGGAGAGGAGCAAACACGGAAACGGAGGGGCGTGTGCCCGGTGGCGATCACAGGGCGCAGACTAGGAGTCCTCCCTGTCTCAGGAGGCGAGCGGTCCCAGTGCATTCTAATGCATGTTTTATTTCTCCATTGATTTTAATTAAAAGGGTATCGGGAAGGTTGCTAGGCATAAATATTGACTGATTTTGACACGGCCGTTCTCCCAGAGGGTGAGGCTTGCTTTGGCCAGGTTCTTGTATCTGTTTGGACGCCTCACACTTCCTCTGTGGGGTGCTGGGAGCATCACACAATAGGACTGGCAGGCCATGCCTGACGCGCAGCGCAGGTTGATAAAGAATAAAGGTGCGGCGATTTGGAATCATGACTCGCAGGTGGGATCTTGGGCCCTGACTGAGCCAGATGACAGCGTCCGCGATCAAGTTTACTAAATCGTCACCTGATTCTTCAGTCGACTTGGTCGGTGTATGTACATGCTATGTGTCTCCCCAAACCAAGGTGGGTGTTAATAGCGCTTTTGGTTTTCAACAATGTGATTTATTTACCTCATTCATTCATTTACTTCTATCACATATGATTTCACTCATGTGTGGAGTCTAATGAACAGAAATTGACAAACAAAATAGAAACAGACTCATAGATGCAGAGAACAGACTGACAGCTGTCAGAAGGGAGGTGGGTTGGTTGGGGGCTTGGGGAGAAAGGTCGAGGGATTAAGCAAAAACAAACAGAACAACTCATAGACACTGACAATAGTATGGCGATTACTTAGAGGGAGGGGGTGGGGGGAAAGAGGGTAGGGGGGGATCAATGGCGATGGACGGAGACTTGCCTTGGGGGGTGAACACACACTAGAATATACAGATGATGTTATAGAACTGCACCCCTGAAACTGCTAACACTTAATAGTGCTTTTAATAAAGCGAAGCAGTGTGCTCTTTAAAAGACGATTTTGCTGTAAGAGATTCCTGTGGGCCTTCACCCGCCGCCCCGGGTCCCAGTTCCTCTGTGATGTCCAGGTGACCAGGACGCCCAAGGTGAGCGGGTTGTCGCCCAGGCTCATGCTCATTGCGTTCCAGGGCTGTGAGCCTCGGGCTGGCGCTGGCCCTGAGGGGTTAATTCTCGCTGAGTCCTACAGGGGGTGAGGGGTGGGGGGATTGCAGAGGCCCAGCCCTGTGTCAGGCGGAGGGGGGCTGCCCGAGACTGAGAATAAGTGCTGTGAGATGCATTATGAACATCCTCAGCGAAGAGCAATCGTCGTCGTCTTGATAGTAGAAAACCAATAGGGCTGTTCTCTGTTCCGTTTTCAAGGGCGCAGGTTGCTGCTGCTCCAGGCTGGGGAGTTCATCGGGTGGGTAAGCGAGACGTTGGCGGGGATAGAGCAGTTCACGCAACATGGACATCCCCCGGCTGCACATCCACCCGAAGTGAAGGGGACTAATGGCGAGGCCACGCTGGTCTTCATGTCTCCAGATCGCCAACAGGTACGTCCGTCGTTTGCTCTGATTCTCTGCTCTGACTCTCTCCTAGGCTATGGGTCAAAGAAGGTGCATGAGCGGATGATGGGAGCAGGTAGCTCTGTGATGGGTGGGAGTCCCAACCCAGGCAGGAAGGCCCTTCCTCTTCTCTTGCTGAGAAGACATGGTTTTGGAGCAGCATGTCCGCATGGGAACGTACACGCCTGGACGTCATACTCAAGCATGCCTTTTCACACGGAAGCATGAATAGGTTTCTACACACGCTAAGCAGTTAAATGATGGCCAACATGCATAGTTGCATGGGCTCCAGGGTCTGTGCCGGGCACACAATCCACGCAGATAAAGCTTTGCGGGGCCTCCTAGAAGCCTCTAGAAATAAAACAGAGTGAGGAGCAGACGTTCAAAGCCATACGGATGGTTCGGCTGACGTGGCTCGGTGGTTGAGCGTCCACCTATGAACCAGAAGGATACAGTCGAGTCCCAGTCAGGGCTCGATCCCCAGTGAGGGGCGTGCAGGAGGCAGCCGATCCATGATTCTCTCTTGTCACTGATGTTGCTCTCTCTCCCCCTCCCCCTTCCTCTCTGAAATCAATAAAAATATCTTTAAAAAGAAAAACAAAATCGTGTGGACGTAACTGCGTCTTTCTTCCTCCAGTTTTCCCAGGCATGTGAGTCTCTCCTCCACCAGACCCTCCACCACAGCGTCTTTGAGGGAGAAACTGACCGACGAGGCCCGCCGACAATGAGACGAGGACGTCCTCTTAAAAAGCACCCGGAAGCAGAATCCCGTGGCTAAAGCTCAAGCTCTCCCGACGCCTCCTTCCTTAGGGAGACACTGTGAGTTTGCCCTAAGCAGTTCCCCCAACGTTCCCGTGGCTCGGAAGCAGTTTCTTTCTTCTTTGTTTTTCCTTGCCGGGTGTGGCCGTGGGAGGGTGTCTCTGTCTTTCCTGTAAGCCCAATGGGTCGTGACTAAGGAAGGGGCATCAAAGGCTCCCCGGCACAGATAAAACGCCCCATCAAATCGCTCCAGTAAACCGCGTCTCGCTGGTTCTGGGGAAGAGGGGTCAGCAGCATATGGACTCAATTTCCCTGGGAAAATCTATTGGGGGAAAAGAGGACCCAAGCGGTGGGGGTCAAGGGTTCCCAGTATTTTATTCCATCTCCAGTGCGGAAGGACAGCCCCTGACTCTGCCCACTGGAGGGGATCTTAGCACAGGGTCTGGCTTCGTCTGGGGCTCCCCGGGCGTCCAGAAAAGCAAACTGCGGAAACCCCAAAGGCTGCCAGCCTAGCCACTATGTCTCTCCAAACAATACAATACAAACCTCACTGCACTTCATCTCCAAATGCAAGGGCTCCATTTGGGGCTGGAAGAGGGGAGAAGGGCGGTAGGAAGGCCTCGCTTCCCCAGCCGGGAGCCGCTCGCTCGTTCTCGGCCTTCCATCTTCCCACGTCACCGGCCCCGAAGGATCACCAATCGTCACCGGATCTCTCGCAACTGCCGACCGTCCCTTTGTCTGGTGTCAATGAGATAGGCATGAACTTCCAATAACTCAATAGCTCCGCATGAAAGGGCAGCCCGGCGCACATAACTTATGTCCGCAGATGTCAATTGTGTTTATGGAACATCCCAGGGAAGCTCACTGGGCGGGCTCGCCAGCCATCCATCAGGGCTCGAGGCACCGAGTAAATGCTCGGTTATGATTTAATTACCGAGGGGCTGGGTCCACCCGCGAGGGAATGAGGCTTGTTTGTGGAATGGCGGCCTGTTTTTCTCGGTGGCTAATCACGAGCTTAATTTTTAATGGAAGAGCATTGCTGGCATAATTAACACCCAATTTACATGTGCATCCATAGAACCAATTAATTAAATTTTATTGATGTCTGGTTGCTCTTTAAAATGCTCTCCAAATGCCTCCAAATTGATTTTAAACTGTTGATAGTGGAAGTCAGCGTCCACTTTCCTTGTGTTTATGAAATACTAACCCCCTCGTCCATTAGAATATGCTTTATCTACTAGAGGCATTCCATGATTTGCCGAGGGTATCTGGCACGGAGGACACAGTGTGCTCTGACCGCAAGCTTCAACAGTCTTAGGAATAAACGCGACAGCCCTTGGGGGCGACAGTTAGGTGGCCCCAAGGATCGGGAAATGAAGACAGTAAGAGCACCCTCAGAAGCCAGAGCAGAGATGGGCAAAGTCAACAGAAAGAGATTTAAAATAAGCAAACAAGAAACCCCAAACACAAACCGTCAGACTTCCAGAAGAGCAGAACACAGCTGTAACTGGAAAGGGGGGGTCACACATGTACAAAAGCACGTTCCTGCAAGGTGGTCAGCAGTGGGAGCTTGAAAAAGAGGCCCTGGTTGCCATGCGTGGTACAGGCATGAGTGGGGCTGGGGATCACGTCCAGGGGATGTTCATGATACCGTCACTGCCGATACCTAGTAAAGGGGGAACAGCACCCCACATTATGCTGTGATTGCTGTTTCCGAAGAACATGGGGGTGCCGGTCTCTCTTCGAGATTTTGACTTCCATTTCTTTGGTTGTCTGCCCAGAAGTGAGATTGTTGGATCACGTGGTTGTTCTACTGGTAGTTTTTAAGGAGCCCCTTTAGTCTTTCCCATAGTAGATGCACCACATGTGTATTCCTTCAGCGGCGTACCAGGCTTCCCTTTTCTCCACACCCTCACTAACATTTATCTATCTATCTATCTATCTATCTATCTATCTATCTATCTATCCATCTATCCATCCATCCATCTATCTATCTGCCATCCGACCATGTGTGAGGTGTTATCTCATGGTGTCTTTTATTTGCCTTGACCTGATGATTTCATGTATCTGTTGGGCATTTATATATCTTTTTGGGAGAAATGCCTATTTAGTTCCTTTGCCCATTTTAAAATTAGTGTGTGTGTGTGTGTGTGTGTGCGTGCATGTGTGTGTGTGTGTGTGTGTGTGTGTGTGTGTTTCCCGCTATTGAGTTGTAGGAGTCACTTAATGTATGTTGGACATTCACCCTTTATCAGATACACGGTTTGCAAATATTTTCTCCCATTTCACAGGTTGTCTTTTCACCTGGTTGACCGTTTCCTTTGCTGTGTGGAAGCGTGTTGGTTTGATGTCATGTCACTTACCTATTTTTGCTTTTGTTCCTTGTACTTATGGTGTCATTTCCAAGAAATCACTGCCAAGACCAGTGTCAGGAAGCTTTTCTCCTACATTTTCTCCTAGGAGTTTTATAGGTTCAGGTCTTTAATCCATTTTGAGTTGATGTTGTGTATGGTGTAGAATAAGGGTCAACTTATTTTCTTTTGCCTATAGATATCCTGATTTCCCAACGCCACCTACTCGGAGACTGTTCTTTCTTCATTGTGCCAGTATATTCTTGGGAGCCTGTTGAAGAACAGTCGACCCTATGTGTGGGTTTATTTCCAGGCTCTCTATTCTCTTCCATCAGTCCATAATGTCTGTTTCTATGCCAGCACCATAGTGTTCTGATAACTGTAGCTTTGTAATATATTTCAAAACCAGAAAGTGACGCTTTTAGCTTGGTTTTTCTTGCTAAAAATTGCTTTGGCTATTTGGGATCTTTTGCAGTTCCATATGAATTTAAGATTGTTTTCCCATTTCTGCAACAGACAAACGATGCCATGGAGATTTTGATAAGAATTGTATTGGTCTGTAGATCACTTTGAGTAGCACGGATATTTTAATAATATTAATTACTTATTCATGAAGGTAGGATGTCTTTTCAATTGACTTGGGTCTGCTTTAATTTCTTTCATCCGTGTTATGTGTTCTGTTACAAGTCTGTCTCCTCCTTGGTTAAGTATACTCCTAAGTGGCTTATTTTTTTGACAATATTAGAAATGGAATTGTTGTCTTCATTTCCTTTTCAGATAATTCCTTGTCCTGAGACTTTTATGTGAGGAAAGACATTTCCGTCTTCTTTAAGCTGCTGAATGTGGGGGTCTTTGCTCATGTTGGATTTTTTTCCTCGTCTTTCACCCCAAGTCTAGCTCAGATTTCAGGCCCAGGTGACGTCCCACGTTCCCAGCTGCTTTGTCACGCTGGGATTTTCTTTGTTGAACTCCTGTCACACTTTGCGTCTGTGTCACCACGCTCACCACTCGGCTTCCCCACTTCTCCGGGAATGTTAAACCCACCCACCCGCTCACACGGAGCCTTTCCGAGTCCTCTGCTCTGGCCCCACAGTGAGGCGCACACGGCGGATGCCCAGGAGTCAGCGGTCAGTTAGTATTTCGCTAAACGGAGGGTTCCTTTCTACATTGTACACAACCAATTTTCAAAATAAAAGCAAGCAGGTAACACACACACACACACACACACACACACTAAAGCTGCCGCGATTCGTATGGTGAGCTTCCTTCGAGGATTCGGAAGGCACGAGGAGGACGACCCCGGAGGCCTTTTCCTGCATGTTGTTGGGTCACACACTCGCGCCTTCCCATGGACCTGAGATTTGTGGGTGTTGGGACGCCCGTCCCCCGCCCCTCACTAGGAATGCAGTGCAGCGCAGGTGTGTCCGGTGGAGAGAAGTGAAGTTTCATTATGACGATTTTGCATGGCACCTGTTTTTTCCTGCATGGCATTTGCAACCCGCAGACTGGCGAAGGGAGCCCCCACAGAACGTGCGTGTGTGCGACATTCCAACGTGCTGCGCAGAAGACAGAGGGGCCGAAGCAAAGAGGCCAGCCCTCCTCAGGGGCACAGCTCCTCTCCTACTCTCCGCGCACAGGCAGGTGCCGGAGCAGCCACACGGATCGGCTCTTCGGCTGCCCTTCCCTGCAAAGCCCCAAAGCCTGAGAGATGGAGGCGGCATGGCAGCCTCTCCCTTGAATGGCCCCGGTTCTAACCTGGAGCATCAGCATTGATAACCTGAGTCAGTAGAGGAGCAGTTCCTCCCACGGAGGGAGCTATAGTCAGAGTCAGGCCCCCTCCCAGGAGGCTGGGACAAATCCCTCATTACTTTTTAGGGTAAAAAGATATATCTCATAATTAAAAAAAAACCCTTAGGTTCATTTAATTCCTCTTAAATATATTGAAAACTGTAAGTACTGACAATTACCAGCCAGCGTGAGAGCAGCGGTCCCTACGCTGCTGTATGCACACACTAACTGGAAAAAGTTAGGAGTTTTTGCTAGACCCTAAGTGAGGTGAGGCAATGTGTTCGGAGAACTATAGTCACATACACGTAAACCCACACGC
The DNA here is from genome assembly GCF_000147115.1 of Myotis lucifugus. Lineage (NCBI taxonomy): Eukaryota > Metazoa > Chordata > Mammalia > Chiroptera > Vespertilionidae > Myotis > Myotis lucifugus. The sequence goes on along the minus strand of NW_005871758.1, from coordinate 154,671 downwards.
ATTCCTCGGCACCTTCTGTCGTGTGGTCTGGGTGGGCAGGGCTGAGTGATATTCAACTGAGGATCTGTATCCTCAATAAATAAACAGCACCCACGTATCAATAAGAAAAAGACAACCCCATAATACAGTAAGTGGGCAGAAGCCCTGAACAGGTCTTCACACACGAGTCTATAAAATAGCGGATAACCACATTGGACACCAGAGAAACGCAACTTAAAACCACAGCGAGGCAGGGAAGCCCGTGAAGATCATGTGAATAGCATGTGAATAGCATGTGTCGGCGTGGCCCGTGGCTCCGGGTGCAGGAGCCTGAGCAGCCGCGCTGTGGGGCCTGAGAACTAAGGCTGATGCGGAGCAGGCGGAGCTTCCGATGCAGAAAGCGCTGGTTCCTGAGCTCATGCTGATAGCACAGATCTATCACCTGCCCCAGAAAAACAGGTGGGTGGATGGATGGATGGATGGATGGATAGATAGATAAACAGATAGACAGACAGATAAACAGATAGACAGACAGACAGATAGACAGACAGACAGACAGACAGACAGCCTTCTGCTTCAAGTCCTGCCAGGTCAGGTTTTCTGTCCACTGCAGCTGAACACAGCCCTGACTTCCTGGGAGATGCGGACCAGGGACCGTGTCCTGGGAACTTCTGCCCGGGCCTGGTTCCCTCCACACAAAGCCTCCGTTCTCAGATCCCCGGACATCTGTAGCTCATCGCTGCCGCGCGGACTTAACCCTCAAGTGGCAAATTAAGTTGCAATGCACTTGCCCTCCTTCCCCGCTCACGGTCATTCACAGATTTCCTGGACAACCCGCAGGACCTTACAAACACGAGAGTGGGAAGTGTAGGAGGAAAAACTGAGACTAGGAAAAAAGGCAGAACTTACTGTCACCCATAGATAAGAGCCGTAACCTTCAGGTTTGCAGAAACTTCCTGTCCTTCCTTAAAGCCTAAAAGAACGTATATAAGAACATAAGAACACACACACACACACACACACACACACACACACACACACACACCGTGTCCCACTCAGTGCTGTAGGCCCAGTAGCCTGCGGGGGAGATCAGCTACGGGGAATGGTCGGGCACGTGCAGGTCTGCAGCCTCGAGGCCAGGGTTTAGGTCTCGGCCGTGTGATCCTGGACAAGGATTGAACTTCTTTCTGCTTCAGTTTCCTCATGGGCCCCACACGATGCAGCGTAATAACTGTGCCCACCTCCAGGGGTGGTTGTGAGGAATGAATGAATCCACGCATAACCAGCTTTTAAAATAGTACTCGGCGTATATGAACCTAAGCACGACCTAGGATAAATCCAAGGCAGCCAGTACTGGCTGAGTGAAGTATCCATCGCATTTGCTTTAACAGGCAAGCAGAAGCAGGCGCACAGAGAGGGGAGGGAATCTGGCCCCAGAGTGTTAGGGAGAGGAGAAAACCCTAAAAACGATGGCTGAACTACCAAACGGGGGTCATTATTTTCTTAGACACAGGACATGACCTGGGCATAGGCCACAGCCTGATAGTAACCAGCGGGTTCCCCTGAGCCCTGCGAGTCCCGAGAGCCCGCGAGGCAGACCCTGCTCCCCGGAGACCCCGTGGTGGGAGCCCGCGGTGGGCCCAGGGGCATATTGACCAGCCAACCGCGGGGAGCGCATCCAGATTTATCATCTCCCGCAGTAAAAGTTGACCCCAATTTAACCTCTATTAATATTTATTTCTCGGGTCAATACATCTAGAATTTGTCTTAGCAGAAGTCAATATCCGCTGAATTCCGCCTTCTTAGGGGGCAAAGAAAAAAGGGAACTGTAATTGGAGAGAGTTAGAAATACAACAGTGAAGCCACATGCGAAGTTCCCAGAAGGAAAACACACACACACACACACACACACACACACACACACACACACACCTGCTTTTAAAACACATGCATGTTCAACCCCAAACATAAACTGACCTGGTTCTCCAATGAGGATCCCTGGTGGGAGGGGATGAAGATCGCCAGCCGGGAGGGAACGGGGTGGGGCCCACGACGCTGGGCTGTCATTTCGGTCCTCGGAGCCTGTCTTCCTATTTGGGAAAAAAAAAGAAAAAGAAAAAAGCTCTGTATGCCTGTCTATATTGTTCATTATTATACAGTCTCCCCCAAATCTCAGCTTTCCTTTTCTCCTGGGGAGCCATCTTTCCTTTGCACACATTGTGCTCATCTGCCTGGGGAAAATGGAATGCTATCACTCGATTATATTTTAAGGAAAACCTAACATTTGCTATGAAGGGGGGACATAGGAAACGAGCGAATGCCCCCCGCCCCCCCCCCCGCCCCATCTTCCTCACGTGGCATTTGTGCTCTGACGATGCTCTGTGTGGGAGGGACGGCCAGATGTCAACCACCTGTGTCCCTCCTGCCCACCCACAGACTAGCCCTACCTGCTTCCCCCGTACCCCCTCTTACTATCTGTCTTCTTTCCTGGAGAGTGAATACCAGGCCCCTGCGGCCACCCTTCCTCCTGCTCCTCGCAGTGCCCCGTGTTACCCGTGTTTTGCTACCTAATTCCTACTCAGCCCATCGCCGAGATCAGGCAGATAACGGGGGGGGGGGGGCGGGGCGGGGGTGTGTGTGCTTCCCGAGGATTCTTTCTAAATCAGCCTCCCCCTCACCCACTGTCCCATCATTCTTTGTTTTTTTAAAAATATATTTTTATTGACTTCAGAGAGGAAGGGAGAGAGAGAGAAACATCAATGATGAGAGACAATCATGGGTTAGCTGCTTCCTGCACGCCCCATATTGGGGATCAAGCCCGCAGCCCAGGCATGCGTCCCTGATTGGGAATCAAACCGTGACCTCCTGGTTCATAGGTGGACGCTCAACCACTGAGCCACGCCGGCCGGGCTCATTTGCCTTTTTTGACCTCTACCAATACCATAAGAGGGGTGTGCCCGGGATAGCCCATTGGTCCCGGGAGAGGGTGAGAGATGTTCAGCAGGCTACCCGCAGCCCCACAGCTTGCATCAGCTGACTCCCGGGCGTGAGAAATCTTTGGTGATGGTTGATCGAAGCACTGGGGGTTGGGGTAGTTTATGACACCGCGACACGACTGCTCTAATAAAGAAGACGAACAGTGGTGACCCCGCGTCGGCCGACCTGGACCACCCACATCTAGGTCACCGGAGATGAAGCAGGCAGCTCTGGAATTGCAATGTTCAGATCCCGGGTTTTCCACCAGTGGGTGTCACGAGGGCCTGGATCGGGAGGCGACAGGGACAGTCGGAGAGAAGTGTCACCCTCCTCTCCTTCCCGTCTCCTTCCACATCTTCTCCACACACACACCCAGATGCCTTGTGGGTACATCTCACGCGAGCTGGACCCGAAACCGAGGTCAGAGATGGAGCCTGCGTCACGCGTGGCAGAAATCAGGGTTTTCCCGTCAAGCGACTGAAGGACGACAAGCGGCGATTTGCTGTTTGCGCTTGTCCTCGCGTTGCCGCCATTTATGAGCTAATTGGACAGACGCGTACTCATCGTCTGTAATGAACTTGTAAAGGATGGTGTGACTGGCTCCCCCCAGGCCTCAGAGCAGCGCTTCCTAGATGTGTGGTTGTGGTTTTGTTTTTTAAATCATCGAAAATGTTTATCTTCCCTGAGGCTTTAACACCAAAGGCTTGGCCTCCCACAGCAGCCTGCAGAAAGCCGTCCTAAATGCACCATGAACTGGAGAGGCAGGAGAGCAGGTCACAGGAAGATGCTCAGTCTGTTTTATCCACCTCGTCACTGGTGTCTGCTCAGATCTTCTTCTTCTCCAGCATTTGTTTTTCAAACACTGAGACTATCGGCGCGTATGTGTTTAATTTGCATTTTGGAATCTCCTTTTTGTTTTGTTCTTAGTGAATTTTAAAAAATATTTCTGGCTCCCATTTCAACTGGTGACATTTAAGAATATCAGGACATTTTTACGTTAAGTAATGTTGCTATGAGGATGGTAGTTTTTGAAAATGTTTTTCTGATTTTTGTTTTGTTTTGTTCAAGAGGCAGGACTTTAGGAACAAAGCCACCCAACAATAGGAGGTTAGAGCAAAACCCAGCCTGGTGGCCGAGGGGCGGCGTCTCTCAGAAAGTGAAGTGTCCGTGGATGGACAGGTTGGAAGGGCCTGGAAAGCATGGCGGAGGAAGGGCCCCTTTGGGGAGAGTGTGTGATGGAAATAGTTCCCAAACTCTCACACACCACGCATGTGCAGGGGAGTTCTTTTCTGAGAGTTGTGCCAAACGCCCTGGGCTTGGCTTTTATTGGCTTGTTTTAGGTCACATGACCATCCTTGACCCAATCAGAACCAGTCAAGAGGACGGATTACTCTGATTGGCCAATCTGAAGCCTCATGCTCTTTCCTAGAGGCAAGGAGAGGCCAACCCTGTTTGAATGACAGAGCAAGAGGGGAGAGGTCGTTGGTTCAGGCAGAGTAACACACACAGGCAGCGTACTGATTTGCAGCACGAAGCCAAGCTGCGAGGTGCATGCAAGATGGGCTGAACGCCAGTCCCATCGCAGACGCGCGAGTGAGAAGTGAAGCTCGTTGCTATTGAGATTTTGTGGCTGTTTGTTACGCAGCACTAGCTGACAAGGAAGCCTTCTCTCTCAACTCTGGCTGCGAGGAAGGAAGGAATGAGGATACACCTGATTATTTCCACCTCATAGTTGCACTTACTGGAACGTTATTCATCGCCCTTCTCATTTGTCGGCCTGAACACCATCCTCGAAGCAAGTAAAAAATGATTTTAAATTCGATTGAATAATTTCTCACTATAATCCCCCCATATTAAATTTTACTTTTATTGTTTCTATGAACTTCCCCAAGCTCTAAGAGTTCATAGTTCGTGCCCTGAAGTATTTAACATGAAGCATGATGCTATAAATAATCCACGGCTTCGAGCATCTAAGTTATAATCCCATGATTATGACTACTCTTAGGCATTTACAAATTTGCCTTTAGACGGGGATTTATTGGGGGTTTCAGCTGCTCGGTGATGGAGCTAAATTAACGTCTTCACAGGGACCAGTGCGTTAATACGACCTTCTGTGTCCTAGAGACCCTGGCGGTGTCAGCGTGGACAGCTGGTTCCCCACCGACAGTAACTTCTCTTTCACATGGAGGGGCAGGGCTGTTTTCATGTTTCTTTTTATTTTCAACTAGAGGCCCGATGCATGAAATTCGTGCAAGAATAGGCCTTCCTCCCCTAGGCTGCCGGCACCGGCTTCCCTCTGGCACTCGGGACCCGGGCTTCCCTCTCAGCCCCAGCTTCATCCAGAGGTCGTCCGGAAGGACGTTTGGTCTAATTAGCATATTATGCTAATTATTATTACAGATTATTATCTTACAGGGCTTGAGGCTGCGGGGAAAGGACGACTGATGCAGGCTTCCTACTTAGTCTGAGGTGCAGACGTTCAAAGGCGGCAGGAAGAGCCCTGGCCTGGCCCCGAGGTGCTGGCCTGACAAGGTGGCCCCTTCCTTGGTGAACTCATTAGAGGGGGCAGCCTAGTGGTCAGAGAGTGGACACTGGCGTCAACCCATGTGAGTGTGAATCCCAGCTCCCGTCTGTGAGCTCAGGCGTTGAGAACATTTTTTTTTAAAAAAAATCCTCACCCGAGGATATTTTCCCATTGATTCTTAGGGAGAGTAAGAGAGGGAGAGAGAGAAACATCGATGCGAGAGAAACACATCGATTGGTTATCTCCTGCATACGCCCCGACCAGGGCCTGGGCTGGGGAGGAACCTGCAACGGAGGTATGTGGCCTTGACCGGAATCAAAGCTGGGACCCTTCAGTCCACAGGCTGACACTCTACCCACTGAGCCACACCAGCCAGGGCCCATTTCAGTGACTTTAAATGCACAATCCGTAACATGAAGTACATCCACAATGTCGTGCCACATCCACCACTATCTGATTCCAGACCGGATGGAACATGACTCCAGCAGGGATGGGATTCATGTCACGCGATTGACTGGAATCAGCTTGGTTATAAAAAAATAACTTTATCTTCCCTCTGTGACGAGCATCCTGAGATGTTCATAACAGCCAGATGCAATGTTGACTCAGCCGCCCTTTAAAGGTCACATGCCTTCCCTGTGCCATCAGAAGACACTCGGCCGGAGCCCCAGAGCGGCTGCCCGACCGCAGAGACGCCTCGGCTTGGCGCTGGCCCCGTCGGCGGTGCGGTCAGGCCTTGGCGACACCCGGACAATGTAATCGGGGACCGACCTGCTTCTGAAGACCAGGTGAGGGCTCCCGAGAGCTCAGTGCCGAGTGCCCCTGGAAGGTGGTGCCATGTTTGCTTTCCCTCCGTTATCCAACTTGTGCCCACACGTACACACACACACACACACACACACACACACACACACACGTACACACACACACACAGTACCAACACCACACACACACACGTACACACACACACACAGTACCAACACCAGCCACTGCTAGCAGGGCTGCGGCTCGGCAAACCACAGCTCGCGAGCCACATGCGGCTCTTTGGCCCCTTGAGTGTGGCTCTTCCACAAAATACCGACTTCTGCGCATGGGCCACGAAGTTTCAATTGCACTGTATATGCGCGCCCGCATGTGGTATTTTGTGGAAGAGCCACACTGAAGGGGCTAAAGCACCACATGTGACTTGGGAGCCGCAGTTTGCTGACCATGGCCCTAAACAATAAGCTGTTTAAATGGCTTTTTATATTCCTTTCTAGTCTTTGGCCGTAGACAGATGTCATTTTATGGGATAAGATCATCTCTGTATTTGGTACATTTCTCTTCACATTATTTTGCCAGCATCCCCGCCTCCCTGGCTCTTCCCCCCTGGCCCCCATAAGGGAAGATATTGAGGCTGGGCTCCTTCCAGCTGGAATGAGTCTGCACCCTTCATGTTGAAACCACAGTTGGAGACTCAGCGACAGAGCTCCTTTGAGCTCCTCCTGTTCTCCACGCTGAGGAATGACCTTCCGGCTCTGGCTTCCTCCCGGATGGACGTGTTTGGATAATTGGCTCAAGTGGGCGTGTGGCACGGGAGACCCGGGTAGGGGGCTGGCACTTGGCAGAGACCTCGGTTGTTTATCTGCTGTTTATTCTCTCCTGTATCCATTCAACAAACCCTCACCGAGGATCTGCTGTCTCTAAGACCAGGGGTGGGGAACGTCCAGCCGCGGGCCGTATAAGGCCCCCGAAATCAGTTGTCTGGCCCTGCCAAGGCATGAGGGGTGAGTCAATGAAGTGTTGGACCAAAGATAGCTGGCCAGTTTTTATGTTGACCATTTGGTATGGCCCACAGATAATGTGACACATACCCACGTGGCCCTTGGCAGAGAAAAGGTTCCCCACCCCTGGCCTAGACAGTGCAGGCTGGTGATGGAGGCGGAGGCCACAATGGAGCTGAGCGGAAGGTGCAGGAGGTGAGGACCTGAGAGCAGAGTGTGAGCAGCAGACAAGCAGCCAGGAAGGGAGGACCCCAACCCCAGAGACCAGAATAGGACGAGGGCCCGGAATCTAACCCGAATGACGGACAGGAACTAGGAGGCGGGCCCTCCGTGCTCAGCAGCCAGAGAGAAGCGCAGGCGGAGGGGGGGGGGGACGGGAGAGGATGTGCAGGTGGCGCTGGGCCGTGTCACAAGGCGGTACCCCGCCTCGGCTGGAAGGTGCCATTCCGTTTTGGGGCAACTTACACAGGACACACCTTCTCCCTCATTTTTGAGCTGGGGGGGCAGGGAACTTGGGGGTGGGGGTGGGGGGCAGACAGGGCAGCAGCACAGTGTCCCACATCCCCCCTGGACCTTGAAGGTTGAAGGTGTCTCGTGCCCCTTCCATTCTCCAGGCTGCTAGGGCACTCAGGGAGGAAGAAATGCCCGGCCGAGTGGCTCAGCAGTTGAGCGTCGATCTATGACCCAGGAGGTCAGGGTTTGATTCCAGGTCAGGGCACATGCCTGGGGTGCAGGCTTGATCCCCAATGAAGGGCGTGCAGGAGGCAGCCGATCCATGATTCTCTCTCATCATTGATGTTTCTCTCTCTCTCCCTCTCCCTTCCTCTCTAAAAATCAATAAAATATATTTTTTTTACAAAGGAAAAAATGCCATAAGACGATTGAAAAAACAGATTTGGCTGTGTTAATTGTTGGCTTTGGGCAAATGGCACATTTACACACACACACACACACACACACACACCCCCCAGAGAGTGTGTGTGACTCCACTGGTGGGTAATGTGGAAAGTTTGTCTTTGAGGAGCAGGATGAGCATGCGGCTCCTGCCAGATGGTCCCTGCCCCCCCCCCACCCGCTGGCTCATGGGGAGAACCCCGCCCCTTCCCCACAATGCGAACACCCCTCCATGGAAGGCCCCCCCCATCTGCCCACCTCCCCAGGAGCGTCACATCTCCACTCCAACGCCTCCTGCTTTGTTGTCTCCTTTAAAAACACAGCCCTCGGGAGACAGGGGATGGTGTCAACAATGAAGGATTATTCAAAACAACAAACAAAACTAAAGTAACCACAGGCCTCCACCACAGACTTCACACAGAAGCTGAGCCCTCTCCGCTGTGTGGGGTTAAGGCTGAACACCAAAGCCCGTCTCTCCTGGGCTCTCGGGGGCCCTTCGTCACATACACACACTCACACACACACACACACACACATAGTAACACACACTCACACACACACACACACACACATAGTAACACACACTCACACACACACACACACACGCACACACACACACTCATTCACACACAGGACTGCTAAAGGAAAAGAGGGAATGGACGTGACCCTGGTCAAGCATGAGCCACAGATGTGATGGACTGAGAGAGGCAGGATGGATGGAGGGGAGAACCGGCCGGCTTTCTCCTCGGCCGTGGCATTGGCTTCATTCAGCAGAAGCAGAAGCCGGAACCGTGGCCCGGACGCCAACTGAGCATAGACTCCAAGAGAGGGCCCGGCCCACGGGGGAATGTCTGACGCGATACTGTTTTCAAGAAAGCTCTCCTCTCCTCGCCCTCGGAGAGCCGGCAGCCCCTCCGTTTGGCTGATAAAGCGCTGGCCTAGTACATCACAGGCTCTGGGGAGACGATGGAGTCCATTAGAAGGACTTGTGATTAGCACCCCGACCCGATGACAGGGGTCTCCGAACGGCCTGAGAGGAGTTCGCGCTCCCGGGGCCTGTGTGCCCCTCTTAGGAACTTTACGCTGGTCCGATGCGCACTCGCCTTTTGGAAACTTTTCAGGAAAATACATTTTGCTTAGATTTTGTATGAAGTGCCGCAAATTCTGAATCACATGGTTTTGAAGAATTGGAACGTTGCTGTATTCATGAGAAAGACCCTCCTCCCCCACCCCGATAGAAAATTATTCCCCAAAGCCCGAGGAACGGGCTGTGACAGATGACCGTTTTGGAACATTCTGATTGATATTAAGGAGTCACGCCAGACCCCGAAGCCATTGGAACAGAATGGAACGAATAACAATAAAACTGTTGCTACAAGGTGTCTGCCTAGAGTCCTTTGAGTCAGCCATTTTCATTCATTTACCAGTTCAGCCGCTCGCCCCCCAGGTAGCGATGCCCACAGTTATTTGTTAGCTCCATGCTTTTCCCAAAAGACAAGCTGGGAGCCAGCTGGCCTGCGTTAGCAGTTCCCCAGGCCCCACCGGTCAGACGCCATTCCCGTCACGGCTCTGGTTCCACACATCTCTCGAGCCCACGTTGAGAGCATGCCAGCCCACGTTGAGAGCATGCCGGGGACGCTGGGTCTCAACAACGTAGGCTGTGACATCAGGCAAACCCGGATTCACATCCCAGCTCCACCCTCACTGCGGAATCTCAGGAAAGTCCCTTAACCTCTCTCAGCTCTGACTTTGTCAGAAAAAATGGAGATGACGGTATGAGCACATTGGGATGGGTTGAATAAAATGCACATATCCTAGCTCTAGCCTGGTTGGCTCAGTGGATAGAGCGTCGGCCTGCAGGCTGAAGGCTCCCGGGTTTGATCCTGGTCAAGGGCACATGCCCGGGTTGCGGGCTACATCCCCAGTGTGGGGAGTGCAGATCCATGACTCTCTCTCATCAATGATGTTTCTCTCTCTCTCCCTCTCCCTTCCTCTCTGAAATCAATAAAAATATATAAAAAAGTAAAAAATAAAATGCACGAATCCTATGCATAGTGAGCGTGTATCGGAGGTAGGAAGACCCTGGGGTAGCAGGGATTGGACCCTGGGGATTAACCCGCTTTGATCTCATTCCTGTGAGGAACCCGGAAGGCCTGGAAGTGTCTCCATGCCGGGCCGGAGCACGGCGGGACAGCGTGGAGTGCTCAGCAGCGGGGCGAGGACTCAGCCGACTCACGCTTCCAGGCACCTTGATGAGTCAGCAGTTTTCATTCATTTACTGACTCATCCCCTGACCCCGTGCGGATGGATGCCGACGGTTACTAATTGAGCCTCTACTGTGCGCGGGGCGCTGGGTTAACCACTGGGAACGCGGTGCGAGCCAGTCCAATAAGGGAGCCGTAAGCTGTCAGCAAGCTAACACCTTTGCTTCATTTCCACTTGTCACCACTTCCCTGCAGCAATAAACCCTGCGATACTTTGTCCCACCCACCCAGCCAGCCAAGAACAACAGAGAATGAAACCGCTCCCCCCTCCAGGACTGCCGCCCGAGAGCTCACGCGCGCAACGTGCCTCCCAGGGTTTTGCCCACGACCGGAGAAACAGTACAAAGGAGAGTTTCAAATGCGACGACGGTGATTATTCTGTGATTCTTAAAGTTTCTGTATGTCGGGTGATACCGTTGAAAAAGTTACATGGAGCTGGGTCCAGATGTGGGTCTGCCGCATCACAGCTGGTGATGTTGGGCAAATTGCATAACCGCGTGTCAGTTTCCTCATCTGTGAAATGGGTACTTTCCAGGGCCCGTCTCATAGGGTAAACGCGTTATCGCCCGGAAAGTGGCTCCCCGAGTACCTGGAATGCGGTCCATGCTCACTGGTAAACGATGATCATCAGAGTAACGAAAAGCACCACTCCTTTTAAGTTAATATTGTAGTTTCACATAGAATGCTCCCTCAAGGCTCAGAATAGACTGAGAGGAGGGTGGGTAACCTTATTGTCCTCATTGTCATCACTGGACACACGTACAACATGAGGAGGGGCCCAGGGACTTGCTTCTGGAATCACCTAAGACATGTCAAGTGATTCCCTGAAATGGCTCGGACTGTCCCCTTCCCCATCCCTCCGGCCGCACTTCCGGGGGATGTGAGTGCGGCATCGGTAGACCTGACTCTTCGGAAGGAGCTGGCGCCTGGAGCTTTAAGAAGTAACCACATGAAAAACCATAGAGAGGCCCAGTGAACACGAAGACAAAAGCTGACCACAGACTGGAGGAGGTTTGGGGTTGTCGTTGGCCATCTCCGCTGGGTCTGGGGTCCTGATTCCTCTCAGGGGCCGAGGAAGAATGCCACGAGCAAGTGGCTTCTAGAAGAATGGCTTTCGGAAGAAGAGCGAGTAGGCATTTGTTAGAAGAAGAAGAAGGCCAAGGAGTATGGACCCTACACCGTGGACCGTGGGGCCGGGGAGGCCGCTGTGGGTCCAGGAAGACTAGCAGTGATGGTGGGTGGGTCGTCCAACGAGCATGTTTAGAACAAGGCGCAGCGATGGGCAGGCAGGGAACCGGGTGGCTTTGTCAGCGGCTGTCACAGCGACTCAAGCACAGACTTCCTAATCTCATCCCCCAGGGCTGGCACTGTGCCAACCCTCTCCAGCTTCTTACTAGATTAAACACGACTGTCTTCCCACTCACCTTCTCCAAGCACACGAAGGGAGACCTCTGGCTGCATCCACAGCCTCTCACACCCCTCACCTACTCCGGCCCCTTTCGGTTCAAATGCCCGATACTTAACGCAATAGGAATCAGGCACCTGCTACATGGAATATAGCTTATCCATCAATCAACCCTTCTGGCAAACATTAGGGCTTAGGTGCGTCAGTCATTTTCTTTTATATCCAGCTCAGGACCCATTCCCCCTTCCTTACTGCTCATGTGCTTTGTTTGCTTGTTTATTGGTTTGTTTTTGTTAATCCTCACCCGAGGATATTTTCCCATTGATTCGTAGGGTTTGTTTAATTCTCACCCGAGGATATTTTCCCATTGATTCGTAGGGAGAGTGGAAGCGAGAAAGACAGAAACGACCAGGGCCTGGGCCAGGGAGGAACCTGCAACTGACCGGAATTGAGCCCTTGACTGGAATTAAACCCGGGACCCTTTGGTCCGCAGGCTGATGCTCTATCCACTGAACCACACCAGCCAGGGCACCAGGATCTAACTCCATGTCCCTTCAGCTGCAGGCCTCCTCACACTGGGGTGGGGCTCTGGGCTCTGGTCACGATCCCTGCTTGTATTTGCACGATATCGTTATGAGGCACGTCTTCGTCTCGGACGGGGGCGCGGTGCAAAGGTAAGAGCTGCTCTTGGTCCGTCCTGGTCAAACCCTTCCTTCCAACAATGGAGATGCCAGCCCGGCTCAGCGGAGGGCTGGGGGAGCTCCTGCCTTTCCTTGGGCCAACGTTGTTCACTTCCTAACAGTGTAGCAAGCAACCGCTTGTTCCTAATTTATTTTTTACACAAATGGATTTTCAGGGGGCGGTGTGATGGAAGGCGCCCTAGACCGAGGAGGTGGGGATGCTGGGTCAGCCCTCAAGGGCACAGGCCCCAGGCCCCATGGGGGAGCCCCCAGCCCTGCCCCTGGGATGCTGTGTGGGAGACCCTATTCAAACCCAGAGAGCTGACTTCCTAGCCTGGGAGGCCTGCCTCTCCCCCAGGGCCGTTGTGTATGGCAATTAACCCAAAGTCCTTCCTGTGATTAACCCAGCCCTGGACACGCTGTTCACCCAGCAGGCCCCGCCCTGAGGCCGCCCCTGGCCACCCTCCCTGGGAGGAGGGTCCTGGAGGGAGATGGCTCACCTCAGCTCAGCTTTTAACTGGAGAGATGTGTCCAGGACACCACAATACCACCCCACCCCAGGCACTCTGCCCCCACCCCTCCCCTTGGCAGCGTGTTTTAAAATGCCGTTTTCTTCCTTCCTGCTCGCACATGTCTCCCTCTCCCTCCCTGGCCTTTCATGCGCTCAGGACGGGGAGAGCGGGCATCAAAGGCGGCGCCCGCCCGCGGAGCCCTCCTCCCGTAAGCGTGCCCTCGCCCCGTCTGATCACTGACTCATAACCACAGGCCGGCCAGGCCCGGAGGGGGGCAGGGAGGGCTGAATAAGCAGGGACCACGGTCTGCAGCCCCAGAGAGGACAAAAGTGGAGGATTTGTTCAACAAGGCTTTTTAAAAAAATTCCCTTGGGGGATCATTGTTTAGGACAATGTGAGCTGACCCCCTCCCGGGAGTGGGGGAGGGGAAGGAAGCCAGCGCACCCCTTCTCCCCCCCATCAACTGGCAGCGCCAACCAAGTGCATCTCCTCTGGTCGGACTCCAAACCAAGGCCGGGCCAGCCCTCAGCCCAGGCCCTGGCACCGGAGGCTTTGCTTTGCATCATTTCATTTCCATTCAATTGACCCTGCGTGGCCTGATCACCTACTAAGTGCCGGACCATGAGGTGTCAGGTGACAGCCACGGGCTGAACCCCCCAGAAGGTTCATGTCCCCTTTCTTCAAAATAGCATTTGCGGGCCCTGAGCCCCCCTCCCCCCCACACACCATACCCCAGTTCCTCCCCGTCTGTCTCCATGAGGCCTGAATGGCATCACATCTGCTTCTTTTCTTGCTGGAAAGCAAGAGGCGAAGGCCCTGACACAGGGACAGACCAGTGCACAGCTGGGTGGTCTGTAAAGGACGCAGAGTCCCTGCCGGACGGAGCGCTGCCTGTGGGGCTGGACTTCAGTCCTCCCCCTGCGTTGTGTCCCTGCAGGTGGGGGGAAAGGGGAGGGGGAGGGGGAGGGGGAGGGGGTGATGTGGCCGGCCCAGCAGGGACCATCCAGCCTGTTCATCTCTGAGGCGCGCACACGTGCCTCCCTACTCCGTCTCCGGCACCGGCTTCCTCACTGGGCAGCCCAGGCGTGGTCTGGGGGCATGTGTGTGTGTGTGTGCACTGTGTGTGTGTGTGCGTGTGTGTGTGTGTGTGGTGAGCAGGGCCCTGGGAGGGTACAGCCGTGGCTCCTGGACCTCTGGGCTGTGTGGACAGGCCTGTGAACTACGTGAGGCAGGTGCCTATGCCATTTATCTTCGTATAAACGTATAGAACGTGTAGCCTAATGGCGAAACCGTTTGGGACGCTGGCCTGACACTGTCCAAGTCCCCTTTGCTTCACTCCCTTTTCCGGAGCGACTGCAAGTTCTGAGTTCGTCGCGCACGGGGAGCGTCAGCGGGGGAGGACCCACACCTGGCTCGGTGGCCCGGCCGGCCGTCGCCTGGGACTGGCCAAGGGGACCGAGGGAGCCTGGCGAGGCTTGGCGATGAGGAGGCGAGCAGGCCAGCGGATAAAGGTACTGGTGTTCCTCACCATCATGAAGAACAGTCACATCGGCCTGAAGGAGGTCTGTTAGGAGCATCCGGTTTAGGGGAGATGCTGCCCACTGAGCCAGGGGTCCCCCTCAGCTGTAATGCGGGGAGCAGCATCCCGGAGGCAGAAAGCTGCCTGGAAAGTGTGTGTTCCTTTTCCTTTATTTTTCTCCTCCAAAAAGAGTGGTGAGAGAAATTATTTAGTCTCTAGCCACGACAGGGGTGTGATTCCGATCCCAGTGTTCATAGAGGCAAAGGAGTTGGTGTCCCAGCAAACGAATGTGGCTGACACCAGCCCGGTGGGGGATTAGAGGGGGGATTAAAGGGGACCCGAGGGTGAACCCCTCAAGGTAGAGCCGCCCCTCAGCTACTAACCTGAGGAGGAAGTGTGTTCGGTTCTTAATGTCTCCCAAATTTTTTCTCTTTTATGTGCAAAGCGCAAAGAAATATACTTTCCTACTGGAGACATACATCGTTGAGGTCCTCTCCAAGTCCCCGCAGTAAGTGAGTAGATAAGTAAATGCGGTCAGGACTTCCTCATTGGACCCCAGAGGCGAGGGTGGGGAAACATTTTACCGAGACGAAGATGCTGGTCTGTGTTTCGAGTTGCGAGGTGACAGCCCGCCCCCCGGGCCTGGCCCTTCCTGAGGCCGGCGCGACCCCTGCGTCTGTCCATCCCCGTGAAGAGCGAGGGGACGCGTGGCAGTCACAGCTGCTGGCCGGGCAGGAACCAGCCACACGCTCCGGGAGGTTCATGGAGAGGGGACGTAGGAGTGAAAACATAACGGAAGCCACTTTTTAAAAAATCCTCAGCCGAGGACATTTTCCATTGATTTTTAGAGAGAGAGGGAAAGATGGAGAGAAACATCGATGTGAGAGAGGCACATCGACTGGTGGCCTCCTGCACGGACCCTGACCTGGGCCCAGGCCGGAGAGGAGCCTGCGACCGAGGTACCTGCGCTTGAGCGTAATCGAACTCAGGACCCTTCAGTCCACAGGCCGGCGCTCTACCCACTGCGCCACACTGGCCAGGGCCCAGAAGCCACTTTTGGACAGAAACACTTTCCAACAGCTGCTGCCATCCCAGGCCAACGGCAACAGAATGGACAGTTACCCCCTGGACCTGCAAGGAGAGTTACTTTGTTTTCCCCCCCCTCAGTGGATGGACACTGTATCCTCCTCGACACTGCACACAGTGGGACCTCAACTTGATCTGGTATTTTTGGGGCCTGACTTTGGGGAGGAAGTCACTCCAGTTCAGCTCCCAGGCACGGCGCCTGCAGTCGCCTCCTCACCATCTGAGATGATTCACTCCGTCCCCGGGAGACGGGCTCTCCGTCTGTCCGCAGGTCTTGGTACCTGCCGGCTCGCCCTTCGACCTCTTACCCACCCTCCTGCTCCACCCTTCCACCCGCTCCACCCCCTCCAATCCTATTTAATTTTCGAATTTCCTGATTTTTATCTTGGGAAAACACAAGCCAGCTGCAGTCAGTTAAGGAAACAGCTGAGGGATGCTGGCAGGTAGAGGTCTTGCAGGGATTTAGTCTCAAGTTGTGAGAACTAAAGGCAGCGAGTGGGCGTGTCAGGTTGCAGCGGCTCCCGCCCCTCCCAGCTCCCTCTCTTCTGTGCGCGCACACACACACACGCACACACACACGCACGTGCACACACACGCACACGCATGGGTGCACGCACACGCACGGCCCTTTTGCTCGCCTCTTTCTGCAGCTGCCTTTCCAACCGGCAGAAGACACATCCTGCCCCGAGCCCACGCCCCTCGGCCCCGCGCATTCCTACCCTCCTGTCTTATGCACGGATCACTGGGTAGCTGAGAGATGCACAGACACAAAGGAGAGGCTGACATCCGAGGGCTGACGGCCATAATGGCTGTTTATCAGCCTAATCCATCACGTTTAGTGGACACCTCCATTTTTGTCCCCCTGAAAAGGTATAAATAATAAAACGGAGCGCTCCGGCTCGGAGGTGCCTTGGTAAATAGTTTAACTGTTTA